>NW_026042657.1:0-129230 GCF_023856365.1 Brienomyrus brachyistius | reverse complement strand
CTTTTTCGAACAGCAGCCATATTGAGTCAGACTGAAATTCACAAATCATAAAAAAAACACTTATCCAAACGTCTCCTAGTCACTTCTCTGGAGATCAGCTCAACAGGGTTTTTTCATATTTGATTTTTTTTTTATCGCGTTACGCCATACCGCAATCCGATTTGCTGTAAATATTTTCCAGTGCTTATGCGGTATAATCAGTTCCACGGGTGCTAGAGTAAACTACGAATGCCGTGGGCGTCGCAGAAAGAGCATTGGGTCTGAGCACGAAACCAGCAAGGCTGCGGGCCCCTCCCCCCCCCCCCCCGTCTCCGTCACGAGGGCACCATGGGGGGTGCACCTTGCCGACGGCAGCCGCTCGAACCCCTAAGGGTTGCAGTCAGCGTGGTCCATGCCCGCTGTAGGTTGCCGGGGGTAAGTGGGTTAGCGTGCGCTAAAAACAGAAAATAATTCAATTCCGACTGGGAGAACGTAACCTTGTACAATGACACAGGGGCACTGATGGAAAAGCGAGGGACGTGGGTGGACGAGGTGAACCAGGGGCGTTTTATTCTGCATAAAAGCAGATTCCTCTGTGTAGACCAGTGTAAGTAGCAGCAGTAAAAACAGGGTGTTTCCCAGGACAGTGTCCCTTCGTCAGCAGGCGAATGACGATCGAGACCATAGAATCGGAACGACGACCTGCAATTCAGGCGGAAAAGTGAACAGCCTGCAACTTTCTGCCATTTATTATTTTACTCCTCACCCCCCCCCCCCAAGCCAGCTTCTGTATGTCCTCAGCCCCTAAGCTTGTGTGTTATGAAATGGTCACCGATACTGCGCCTCATGTCGTCATCATTCGACGTTTTTAAATGTGCAGTGTGTGTCTGTGTGCGCAGTGTCTGTGATCGGAAGGTTGTACGTGTAAATCCCAGGCTCAGCTGAATTACTTCACCATTGGGCCCCTGAGCGAGGCCCTTAACCCCCCACTTGCTGTAGGGACTGTGCATCTCTTTGGACAAAATCTAAATAAGTAAAGTGTAGATGTATTTTGCGTTTTTTGATAAGAAACAGCAGATTGGCTGTACATGTTTTTTGCTTCAGAGTAGGTTGTCGCTGCTCTTACCCTCACAGATGTGTTCATAACCGAAACAAACTTTGGGAACGTTGTCCCGTGACAGTTTCACGGAAATAATGTGAGTGCTCGTTAACCCGATGTGGTGGGATTCATCAGGAGAACGAGCGGAACCTCGCGGCGAGCTCATCAATTCGAGGCGTACTCCCTCACTACGTAAAACCGCCACGGTCTACAACATGGCTCGGAAAGTTCCAGAAAGCCTCAGGTATACACAGAGGCGGTGTCGCGCTGACAGTGTTAAATGGCGGTTTTTACCGCGGGGCTCTGACGTGAGTCGCAACCACGGCGGGGTTCCCGGCGCCATTCGGGGGGGGGGGGGGACTCGTCCCTGTTAGTACAGAGCGACCGCAGAGAACAGCAGAAAATCCCAAGGCGCCAAATAAACACGTCGACGCTCGTCACGTGTCATTACATGCCCGTCGTAACCCACGTGGGTGTTTTTAATCACGCAGCTTGCCGTGCCGAGCTGGGGCTCCTGATTTATGGCACTCTGGGCGACCCAGGGTGCAAGTCACACTTCCTATAAAAGCCTCACCTCATTCGTAACCTTTTCTAATGTATCCAGGGGTGAATTATCTGTCACCATAACAAACTACTTTTTGGTCACAGATATTCCCAATGTCCCTGTTGTACTAAAAAAATAATTTCTTTAATATCTTGATGGTGTTTTCTCATTTCCCTCCTTACAATTCCTAATTTCTCTTACCGGTGTTCAGGAAGCCACGTTCAGGCCCTGCAATGTCAAATCAGTAGGCCTGGGGGGGGGGGGGGGGGGGGGGGGTCAAAGGTCAGGGAAGCTCAGAATCCATATCAGCATGGGATCACAAGCGACGATCGGCTAGTTTAGCCTGTTTTGGCGTTCTGTATGCTTGTATGTTTTACTCTCTGTCCAAATAACGTGCCCGAGAGAAAAGGTGATTCCCTACGACCTAGGAAGAGGGAAACGAAAGCAGAAAGTTCTCAGAGGAAGAGAAAGGCCTGTCTCATTTAGTTCTTACCACGCAGATAGTAGCCTCTCTTCCTAAACATTAAGCCCACCATTATCTTTACTCCAAAGGGCGTTATGCGTGGATTTTTACGACGACAGCGGGGTTTGGGGGGGTGGGGGTCTTGTTTTTGATAACAATTACTGAAAAGTATTGAAAATACAGTATAGCCACGACCCCCTCATCAGAGGCCCGGTGAGGAGAGAAATGTCAAACCCCCCCCACCAACCCCGATATGCAGGGACGCGACCGGGACGCCCATCCTGCCCCCCTTATCGGCGGGGCCACACGCTTGCCTTTCTTTATTAGCCTCGCAAAAGGGCCACTGCGTCATTCACCAGTTATCATATCACAAAGGCTGCAGCTGAGTCAATTATTCTGCATCGGGGGGGGGGGGGGTTGACGCTGGGTGCGAGGATCGACATAAAAAATAAAGGTGGGGGAGCAAATCGGCACCTGGATGACGGGTTCCTGCTTTAATTGAAGTCGTCTCGCAACACGTGGTGGGTCTGTGGGTTAGGGGGGTGAGAGGGGATTAATTGATGTCCTAGCAGGTCGCATTAATGCGACATTGGGATTCAGGGGGGTGGAGGAGAAGGTCTCCCACGCTTCCCAGTCAGGACACATGTGAGGACCCGGGCATGGTGGACCAGTGTGTGCCTGTCTGTGTGTGTGTTTGTGAGAGAGAGAGAGAGAGAGAGAGAGAGAGAGAGAAGTTTCTAGAAAGCTTCACCTCCAGCAGAGAGAGAGCCAGATGGAGCAGGACGTGGAGTCCCAGCCTAGTAGGGGGTCTCCTGTGCCCTTTGACCCCATCACGGCTCCATATGCCCCCCGGGGACTGGTGGTACACCTGGGCACACGTGGGACCCGCCCCTCTTGATGGGCGGGACACGGGTGTCAGACAGGGTCCCCCAGAGCAGTTACCTCTGCCGGGAACACGGCACGACCGGAGCGGGTGTCTGAATGGGCAGCCACAGATAATATTGTTTGCAGCAGAGAATGGAGCAAGGACCCCGGGGGAGCGAGGCGAGTGGGCGCGTCCTGCAAGGAACGGAGAATTTAATTTGCTGCCTTGTTTTTTCGCCCTATCTTCCTGCCGGGTTCCCCCACTGACAAGGTGTTTGTCTCCTGATACACACGAGTCCCGAGTCCACCGCGTTTCCCAGAGTCGCCCGGCCCAAAACAAACCCCCCCCCCCCCCCCCCAAAACACCTCCTCTGCTGGGTCCATTGTTTCGGCATTTCCGGCTCTCGTGTGCACACTGCGAGATAATCTCACCCAGGTTCCCTGTAAGTCAAGATAAAAGCGTTTTTTTTTTTTTTTTTACGCCATTCCTATTTCCGAATGAGCCCATTTGAATAAGGTTTGCATTCGAGTCTCGCCACTTCCGTCACGGAAACGCTTCTCGCGTGGCTGTACCCTTCAGGAGCAGGATTTAAGGCTGGACTGGTAATTAGCCATCGTTGCGGCTCTCTCTCGTGATTTTTAACTGGTATTTTACGGGACCTGTGTGATGCCTTCCTGTTTAGGTCTGCCTGTTATAATCAGCCACGGTCATCCTGTCCTCAATAAATAAAGTGAGAATCGCCACAGAAAAGCTGAACAGTAAAGTCATGCAGATGCCTCTACAGCTACGCCGGTGGCCTCAGTTCTGACATTTAGCACCGCGGTCATCGCAACAACAGCTCTTCTAGTCGAACAGACGGCGCCTACGTTTGCAGAAAACAATAAAAAAGTGAGAGGATGTGGGTTGCTTTTTTTTTCGATAACCTCAATAAGAACAGGAAGACACGCCCACAGGCGGCTTGTTTTCGAGCGCTCAGCTCCTCTGATCCTTCTCAATTTGTTTTGTTTTTTTTTGCTCTCTGACACAGAAAGCCTCAGATTTGTGTCTCTAATGTAGATATCAAAAAAAATGTAAGAAAACAAAAAAAAAAACATTTCAAAGAGCAAACACCTGCTTTAGCGCGAGGCTTGGTTACGGAGGGGTACCCAGATACTGACTCCCCCCCCCAAAACCCTAACAAGAAGCTGCCTCAATACAGCCAATATAACGGCGTTCTAAGGTCCAAAAGTCAGGCCCTTCCCTTCTCACTTCCCAATCCCCCCCCCTGTGTGCGTCCCGAGGTCTGGCACTGAGGTCGGCAGGCTTTCCCCCCCCGCCCCGCTGTGTGTGTCCCGAGACCCGCGGCCCCCCCCCCCCGCCCCGCTGTGTGTGTCCCGAGACCCGCGGCCCCCCCCCCCCACCCCGCTGTGTGTGTTCCGAGGTCGGATCTGGAGGCCCGCTGGCTCTCCCCCCCTCCACGCCACACAGATTGCGACGCGGCCACTCCAGCCCTGCTGCATCTGGGGTGCGAGCTGCAGCCGGGCACTGCGCCCTGGCACCCTGGCGCCCACTGTTTCATATTCATGCGCCCGCCAGGTCTGAAGCGTGGGCCGCGAAGCACGTGTGCCAATGTCAGGAGGCCTGTCAGCCGCTCAGAAAGAAAAGAATTTCACCCATTTTCGTCATCAGTTACACCCCTCCAGGAACCTCATTGGACTGACCTGTTTGTGATGTCATTTGTATGCTACTGGGGGGGCTGTGTAATTCTCAAAGCACCCCAGACCTCCCTCCAGACCCCGAAAATGAGCCGCGTCCATTCCCCGTGTCGCGTTTAAACAAAGGCAACAGGCGTGAAAGAGTGAGGATTGCCTAGAAATGGCAGCTTTAACCCGGACCCCAAACCGGCAGCGTCAAAGCCACTGGAACCAAACGATCATAGGGTTTTATTTTCGCATTTCCTGCATCAGCATTAAATCGCGCATTCCAAACGTGAAGGCCACGTTGCATATAACACAGGCTTTCTGGCAAGGCCAGAAATGCTGATTTTTTTTTCAGAAGACGGTATAGAATTAAATAACGGGGAACACAGCAGAATTAAAGGGTCTGCGATTCGCACTGTCCTTAGCGGCCTGGAGTACAAGAAAAAAAGACAGGGGGGGCGGGTACGGAGTGATGCCTGGCCTGACCATGGTCAATCTCCTGCTCGAACCAGACCCAAGCAGCACTCTCAGCCTGACCATCCCTCCATCCACCCATTCATCCATTAATCTATACATAGACATCTACTATCACCTCTATCCATCTATCTTCCAGCCGTTTATCCTGCTCAGCATCTTGCACCTCCCCAGTCCAGCACCTCCCCCAGGCAGTCCAGGGCACAGGCTGGGCTACACCCTGGATGGAAAGCCAGAATCATATAAATACTTCATATGAAGGACTTTAGCATTTTTATGAAAGTGTCTTTAGCGTGCCATGCAGTGGGCGGCGATCCCGTGCTGGTTCTTCATCGGCCTCCTGCCCTGTGTTTCCCGGGAAAGAGTCCAGGCTGAGCGTGACCCTGTACAGGATCAGCCACTGCACGGCATGGATGGATGGACGGATGGACCACAGTTAAGCTTCAGGTTAAACCCTGTCTATTTTCTGCACTCTCACACACCTCTGGGACAGAGTGGTGGCTCTGAGGCTGGAAGGTTGCTGGTTCAAATCCCGTGAATGGCCAGAGTGATTCTACCCCATTGGGCCCTTGAGCAAGGCCCTTAACCTGCAATTGCGTCATCCTGGGTATGATGTTAATCTACATCCAGCCCTATAAGGAGGTCCTCCACCTTACAGGGAATAACTTGGGGGGTTGGTGGCAGGATTCGCATTTCAGCCACCGAAAAAAGACGCTGGTCCATTCAGCCTAGCGTGGTGCTGAGGTAACAGCCGTCACATGACTGCACTCGGATTCTTATCCCTGAGGTAGATTGTCATGTGGTGGGTGCAGCAACGCCCCGTAATCAGCGCATGCTCCATACGCGCCGTAATCAGCGCATGCTCCATACGCGCCGTAATCAGCGCATTCTCCTTACGCGCCTTAATCAGCGCATGCTCCTTACGCGCCGTAATCAGCGCATGCTCCTTACGCGCATTAATCAGCGCATGCTCCTTACGCGCATTAATCAGCGCATGCTCCTTACGCGCCGTAATCAGCGCATGCTCCTTACGCGCCGTAATCAGCGCATGCTCCTTACGCGCCGTAATCAGCGCATGCTCCATACGCGCCGTAATCAGCGCATGCTCCTTACGCGCCGTAATCAGGGCATGCTCCTTACGCACCGTAATCAGTGCATGCTCCTTAGCTCTCTCTCCTCACACACTGAACAAGGTGCCCGTTTCACACGTTACCCTCTCAAAAATCCATCCGCAGCACATCGGTCTTGAGGGGCGTCTCTTTCTGTCACCGAAAGCCGGACTCCTGAGTCCAAATGGGCCGGGCTGTGGAAACAGTTTTTTATGTCATACATTGAGGTGAGACTCACCTCCCCCCACTCCCCCCAGCCCACCAGCTTTGAGCTGTGATTATCTGCAGTGAAGACGTGGGAGAGATGCCCATGTAACGCCATGTGCCATTTTTATGAATTAGTGCACATTCGAGTTTTCACACTCATTTGTACCTCTGTGAAGGACAGCGCCCCCTTCTGCCAATTTTAAATCCATCTTTATGGTTTCAATAAGCCCAATAAGATGAGGCCTCCGCCCGCCTCCTCCACCTCCTGGGGGAGACACTGAGGGGGGAGACAGCGAGGACAGGTGCTGGGAGGTTAGCGTCCTGTCGCCAGGACGTGGCCTGTGGTGTCACAATGTCCACGGCGACATGCCATTCACCCGGTTACGCCGTCGCCACGGCAGCACCCAATCACGTATCGGGCTGTCAAGGGCGACAGTGCCTGGCGTCTCGTATGGGCCATGCGGCGTAAACAGAGCCTCGTGCAGCTGACCTCTGACCTCTGACCCCGCTACATGCAGATTCCGTAAGTGTATCACGGCAGTAAGATACGCTCGGCCCCTGGAAATGTCTCCACTTCGACCTTAGAACGGAATCTTAGGAGACAATCCGCCGATTCAGTAATTATTTAAGTGTCTTGTGCAGATTCAGTTCTTTCTGTGTCACATTCTGTAAGATATATAGTTGCTCATAGAAAGTCTTAGGACGCTTGTCTAATTCAATAAAAATCTTGCAAATTATCGGGTTTATAACAAAGTTTATCGCTTTATTTATTTGTTTACAATAGCCAGTAGTTCTAGTAAAATATTCATTTCAAGTAGTAATAAACCCAAATTATAGTTCTAAACCCAGCTGTTCTGAGTTAAAAAGTTTCTTGATAAGCATGACTGGATGCGTTTTAATTAGTAGCACCTTTGCAAAAAACATAAAACACCAAACGTTAGTGTTTAGTGTCCCTTTGGGAGCAAGTGAGTACAAGTGCAATTATTAGCAAAATGGCAAGAACAGATATTAATGAATCAGTCAAAAATTTACATTTAAAAAAGTAAATGTGTGGAAATTGAATGAGTCAAAAAAATTATGATGGTTAATAAACAGATGAGGTCGGTGTGGAAGAAATGTGCCGATATGATAAGAATAGTTTGCTTAATGAAGTGATGAATGAAAAATGAAGCCAAGTGCCCCAAGACCTTCGGTGAGCTGTGTACATACATTACGAAGAAGTACATCACTCTCCCCCCCATATTTCTGCTTGATTAAGTTGATTCTTGTGCAAAAAAGTGCAAAGACGGTACATACAGTGTAAACAAGTGAATGTGGTGCTAACAATTTAAAAGCTACACGCTACACAAATGGAAGATCCTGAAAAACAGAATTTTGGAATAAGGAAATAAACATTTATAGATGATGATAATAAATTAGCAATGGTTTTTTTGTGTGTATTTTTGATGTTGCTCAATAGAACTACTGGCACCTTCTCAGCAACCTGGGGAGGGGGGATGCCGGGCGGTGGAGCCGGTGCCTCGCGTTCAGTGGGACCTTGCGGACCAGTCTGCCCGTCCCGGTCAGCGTGATGCCGAATCGCATCTGCTCTTCAGCGTAACGGGAAAGACGACGGCGTTTGTGGCCCGGGTCAGAGCGCATCGCACCCCCCCACCCACAGCGGACGCTTTGATCCGCCCCTGACTCGTCCCTGTCGCATTACACATACAGATCTGTATGTCCTTGTTCCCTGTAAACCCCCTCCCCCCCCCTGTTTTTAAGTGACACGCGGAGAGCGCCAGCAGCTGTGTGACTCTCGCCGGGCCACCTGGACGTCGTCCCGGCAAATGCTCGGACCTTCACAAAGCACCTCTGCTGAAAAGTCTTTGTGCCGAAGGTTACCGGGTCCCGGCTAGACGCGAGAATCTGTCGGAGTCTTTTAAACGCGGCTTTTCCGCCACGTGCATGCTGCCGTTGTTTTCACCACGCGTGTGTCTCCCTTTGAAATGATGCTTTATGCGCACAAGTGCGTTGGTGTGCCTCCATAGTCGTATCTTTTGAACTGCTAGAGAATCTTTAACACATTCACACACCACCGACGCCATTTTTCAGGGGATTAAAGGCTTTGTTTAGGGAGCCAATGGACATATGACTAGTATATCGAGGACGGGATTCAAACCGGCAACCTTTCGATCACAGGCCTAACCTGCTGAACTACACTACGCCCTTAATGCCTTCAGACAGACATGTACACGTTGGGGAGGTGGTATACGCAGGACGCTAACGTGGCCAAAGAGATTATGAGTAAGCCCCCACTTTCTGTACCTGAGTTCCCCATCCGCCCTCATTCTCCTCACTCTGCTCTCTCTCCTCTCCTTTGATTCTTGTCCTCCTTCTCAAGTCTTCATGGAGCGACGGCATATCAAAGGCTTCCTCAGGAGGGACACGCGACAGCCAAGTCTGGGGGTTGGGGGGGGGGGGCACCGATCAGAGGTTAGCGGGATCAGCGGGAGGGGTGCCAGTCTTCAGCCCGGTTCAGGGCCGGCGTCGGGCTGGGAGTCCCAACGCTACGAACAACGTGTCCTGTGATCCCAATAAGCAGGCTCGTTAGCGGCCTGATACTGGCCCCGTACACCTGGGGCTCCCACACTTGGCACCGTGTTTAAAGGCAATCCGGCCTCTTCGTGCCTCCCAGCCCAACGCCGAGGTGCGAGAGGGAGGAAAACAGGGTTTGGAAGGAGTCTGTGTTGGGGGAGTTTGCCGAAAGTGGGTCTTTAATTGCAGGACCTAGATTTCAAGCAAGTCTTTTATTGTGTTTTCAACTTGTTAACTACTTTCCCTAGCGCTGTAAACGACTCAACGGCGCCCCCAGTCCCCACTCTCTGTTAGTGTCAGCATCACTGCTCCACGGGGTGCGAGATATCGACTCGACGGCCCTTTCATCACGGCTTCGCTTCTTCTGAATGCCCTCAGAAAGAAGCATGCTGTATTAGTGCTGGCGATAGTTTCAGTATCATTACTGAAATGATTTCAGTCATTAATGCTTTTTCGAAACCGCGAGCTCTCAACGAGATGAGAACTATTTCAATTTCCCTTTATTTCCACTGGCTACAATAAGGATATCCAGGTTTTTTTTTAGTTCGTAGCTGAAAAACAAAATCTGTCTTAACGCGTAATGTGTACAAATGTAACGTGTGTTTAACCGCAAAACCTGCCTCATTTGCTTTTCCCAAACTCTTTATCTTGTTGGCACATTAAAGTATAAGGGCACCAGGTAATATGTTGGATGAGTCCCAGGGGGGTACATAACTGACTTTGGAAAAAGAAAAAAAGCCAAAGGAATGAGACAATTATCTGAGAAAAATAATCATTAACGATGGTCCTCTGGTGCAGTTTCGACATTCAGATTTCCATGTTATGCAACGTCAACAGGAATTGGCTGACTTATCGGAGTCCTTGGAGAACCCTTGAGTTCTTCTGCCTTGATGGTGTGATTAGGGTTGATGCCCTTGGTACGGGAGACAGGGGCTCAAGCCTCACCGCAGGCTGTCCATTGTGACGATGCCCCTGCTGTCTAAACAAAATAGTGTGTTTTACTGAGGACCTTGCCACATGACCTTGCTGGTTACCATGGTGAGAGGGTAAGATGAGGGCCATCCGGATACTAGTGGGGGGGGGGGGGGGCAATGGGGGCAACGCTCCTGCAAAATGATTCCCCCAGTCCATCCTGGAGGTTTGGTCCAACCACACTTTGCAAGGGCCCAGCGAGCTCGAAGCCGGTCGGAGGGGCGGTTGCAGACGCGTTTGTCCGGATACATGCGTCACCGCATGAGTAAAACGAGACTCGCAGCATCCCGCATCATGGGGCCCGCATTTGCATATCCGAGACACGTGGAATAATTCAATCTGGACGCTTCATTTATAAGAAGTGCCTCACAATGGTCCAAGCTAACAGGTGAACATGGCCCAGTTTGGGGCTTTTTTAAGCCAACGATGATACTACTACAGCTAACTAGTCACACAAATCCGCAATCTCTCAGCTACAGTTATTTAATTACTCTAAAACCTACTTATCCCAAATGTATGTCTCACAGGGTTACTTCTTTAATGCCTGTGCTGAGATTGGCGCCTTAAATACGTCTCCCACTGATGATTCTAGCTAATTACCTAGGACCTGGGGTCACAGTTTACAGCCAGTCGCACGATCAAGCATTACGGCTCTGTCACTGACGGGCCACAGCATGTCTGACCACGGGCTGTAGTCAGGCGTTTGCCATGGCGATACAGTCGCGTCGACAACCATCGTAGATCTATAATGGAGTAAACGTTCAGTAGACTAGACTCTTCCAGATCAGTTTTAAAACTGCACCATTTTCTGCACCACGTATCTCTAAATATATATCTAGTATTTAGACATATTACATATCTTCATAGTAAGCAGCGCATGCAAAATAATGCGCTGAGATCTCTGTGACCTAAAAACATGCTTCTCAGGAAAGATCATGGAACAGCGATATCCATCAGTAATAAGCCCGCCTCTGGCTTCATTGTGTCTCTGAGCGATGGCAGCGGAGTTCATTTACATACAGGAGTCCACTTGTCATCTCCAATACACCACTAATTTCCTGTCTGGAGACCGGCAGCCTAGACAGTTGCTGTAATTCCTGCCTTGTTATGATTTTCAGATGTAGTTTCTTGGACTCTAAACATGTGCCACGATAAAAATTTAGCAGGGTGCATAATTATTGCGACTAATGTTTAGCCTTAATCCCTGCTGGGCCTCCAGTTTTTGAAAGTAATAGTTTGAAAGAGAAAAAGAAGGCGGTGAGCAATTGGAAATGGAAATGACAGGCCATGCAGGGTCTGCTCGCTGGTTCCCACAATGCAGGGATAGATGGATGCATGGATGCATGGATGCATGGATGGATGGATAGCATCCTTTTAATCAGCTCTGAGGTCCTGCTAAAACATGCGAGGCACAGCTGAACAGATGATGCGTGCCATCGAAATAATGCGGAGTGTTTACGTTTTTCGTGGCACTGTGGCATTTTTTGAATTTGAATTTTTCCCTCCATTTTTTGCTACCCCTGCCTGTCAGCTGTGGTACAATCTCCCATCCCTGCGAATCGTCACCATGCAGCAATGACGACGAGAGTCACCTTCAGGGCTCCCCGCGTGTGTCACCGCACGAGGCACGGTCAGAAGTCGGGGAAAACAGAGAGGCCGCCCGGAATTATCCGCGCCGGGCGGGGAGGCCAAGGGGGGCCGGGGGGAGCTCGGCACCGCTCCCGACAGAAGAATATGGATTTCATCATTTCCTGCTTTGTTCCTTTCTTCCTTTTCTCTGCTCTCTTTCTAAAGGGATCGCAACACCTGTTCCACGCAGCTGCACTTCATTTGGAAACCAATTTAGCGAGAGTGGGGGGGAAGAACAAGAGCGTGGGCCCCATTCTGCTGCTACCTTGTCATTAAGGGCCGGCGAATAGCCGGCGTTTGTTCGAGGCGCTGGTTTAATGCCTCCGAACAGCGGCTCGTTCCAGCCGCGGCCGCGGTGAATTTTCCTGAGAGTTGGCAGCTTCTGAAAGGCCTTTCTGGCGAGTCGGCAGAGACAAGCTCCTCATGGCCCCATTAAACAATGTTGTCATATTTTGCTCATCAGCTGTGTCTGCAAGGGGTGGGGGGGGGGGGGCAAAGATGGGTGTCTGTTTCAGGGGGTTCGAAAGGAAAAGAAAAATTGGAGAGGAAGACGAGGCCTCAGATCAGACGTGTCAGATTTTAGTTTGCAGGCAGATCTTTGGACGACTCTGTGGAGTTGGTTGTGGAGTTCATTGATTGTGACACACACATGTGCTGGGGGACAGAGGGGAGGGGGCGCTAGTGAGCGGGGATCAAAGAGAAGCAGTTTTATTACCACATCAGAGCCCCCCACCCCCTATTACATTTTGTATTCAGCCAATCTGTTGAAACAGTCGCAGTAAATCCCGCGAAAGGCTCCCGGTTTTCCGAGAGCGCGCATACGGGAATGGGGCGATTTAACGAGGACCCGGCGGGACGGTTTCCACGGCAGCGATTGTGGGGAGTGGGTTTGAAGACATCAATAATTGCTTTACCAAGGACGTCCGCCTGAGTGCGGAAACCCAAACCTCGTCGCAGGAAGAGGGGCAGATTCGGCAAATCCGGCCGCGGATCTCCCCCGTAATTTTACACGCCGGCGCACTCTTGCCGCAGAGGCTGCCGCCCACCGCCCTCTCTGTCTTAATGTGAAGTTTGTCCCTTTGTGCCGAATGGCTGCGAGCACAGCGCTCCTGCACAGCTGACAGGTGTAGAAGCCTTTCTGTAATAGCCCCCCCCCCCCCCCCCCCCCCAGCTCACTGAGCGCCCAAAATCTGCAGCGAACAGATGAGTAAGCTCCACCGTTGCCAAGTCCCAGCACTCGTCCGCAGAAGGGTAAACCGCACACACACCCTGTATCCGTGTCCAGCTTCCCGACAGCGAATTACAGAGACCGGACTGGCCCAGCGGGAATCCCGTCTCCGGTGGCCCGGCAATTAACCCGGTGACGGGCGTGTGGATCGTACCAAGCAGGACAACAAAGGATGGAAAGAACAGCAAAAAACCAGCGCGGAAAGTTCCGGCGCATGTTGTGTCGTGGCGATGCCAAAATCGGGGGGTGGAGGGTCACCAGGGACGTCTGGCCGCCCCCGTCCCCTCCTGTCAGGCGTCGCTCGAGCCGGGCCGTGCTCCGAGACCCGGTTCGCCGACGGCAGATGCGAGGCCCCTGTGTCAGAGGCGGGCAGCGCGGCACGGCGCAGCGCGGCACGGCGGCCGGCGAGCCATCTCCCGAACAGATGGCGCGGTGCTGCCGGCTCTCCTCTCCCCGGTAATTACCAGCCTTCGCCACAGATGGAAATGTCAGTCAGCCTCACAGGGTCCCCCTGTCCCTGCCATCGCCTCCGTCCGCGGCCGCTCTACCTAGCCACCACGCTGCCAACGGCCACCATGTGTTCGGTGACTGCTGACTAGGCAGGCAACAAAAGAGGAGCGATGGCATGAATATTCATGCAGGGGGGGGGGTGGGTGTCAGGCAGCCCGGGCTTCCGCCACACAGTTGGGCGACTGTCAGCCGCCATCTTGCATTTTTTTTTTTTTAATTTTGCACATCCAACCCCATGTGCCGGATCTGACCGGACCGAAACCGGCTTCCCTCGCCCCGACGAACGCCTTTAAATACGTGACGTCTGCAGCGTTTCCATCGCGTGGAGCCGTATTTAAAAGATTAGGATAACCGTGTTTGCAAAATGGATTAATTCCCGCAGCTGCCAGTACTAACCGTCACTTATCTGCGATAAGGTGACCAGATGTCCCGCTTTGGCAAAGACACACTCAGTTTTTTTTTTTCTTCTTCTTTAATTGCTCCTGAACGTAGTTTTCCGTGAGAAGCCGCGTCTCACATTCCGCGGCAATCTGCCTCGGGCCCGGGATATGCCACGCGGGTTTTGTTTTCAAAATGTTTACCCGTGTTGGAGATTACGCCGCCGCATCAGGCACGAAGGCCGGCCAAAGCCGGCCCGGTGGCTGCATTCGGACCGCGACTCCGGTGGTTTGGGTTTCGGAGCCATGTAGATGGATTGAAGAGAGACCCAACACTGTGGCCTGTTCATGAGACTATCAGGATTGCTGCCCTGGGGCATATACAGGGACAGGACCACAGGGGCCCCCAGCCATCCATCCATCCATCCATCCCCATGGATGGATGGCACAGTGCAAGATGTCCTGTGTAAGACAGTAAATAACATCAGGCTACAAGTGGAAGTAAATCCACTTTGAGGGGAGTGATGTGCAGGTTTCAGCGATGCAGAACAGAATCGGACTGCAAAAAAAAACCCCCCACCATCAGCTGTTTATTGTTGTGGCACAAAATGACTGATTTGGCCATGGAGGTTAAATGTTAGGCAAGGGGAAAGGGGGGGGGGATTGTGCCTGGGTGAGGGGATTTCACCCATTTGGTGGCATTTCTGAGGTACTACACGAGTTTGTGTAGGGGCTGGATGGCTAGGAAGCATTGGAGATGGTCTGAGGTCCGGGACAGTGCTGGAGTTCGGTGGTGGTCTTTTACTTCTCTGCTGTTAGACTCTGCTGTTAGTGTCCGATTTACCACTTCAGCCACTGAGAAGGTTCTCCAACATCTCCTGTCTCCTAGCAGCCTCAGTTCTCCCCCTCCCCAACAACAGCTGCTACCTCACAGCAGACAGCCATGCGGAAAGATGGCCGGCATCAGCAGCCGCTGCCCCCCCCCCCACTCGCTCCCTACTGCCGCCTGCTCCTCTTGCTTTGGCTCTTTTGTTTGAGGGCAGAAAGACCCAGAAATCTCCGAACCTCTCCTGCACACAGCATCCTTCAGGCCCTGCGTATGTTCAAGGCTCGCGACTCGCCTTCTGCTATGCTAACATGGGAATTTTGACATCCCTCTGTACCCATCTTAGCTTGGATAAAAGCTAACCATTGGGGTGGAGGTGGGGGGCAAAGGGGCACTGGCCACCGCTGATAGCTGATTGGCCCCCCGAGGGCTACTTCCCCTGTCACTCACCCTTTCAAAGCACATCACTGGCTAATAAAGTTGGCCCATCTGTATGAATTATGGCCCCTCTTGTACTGCCACCTTAAAACAAATCCTAGAATTATGCTCCCCACCTTAAAAGAAATTCTACAATCACCTTGTACATTTGCACATTCAGGGGTGAGAGAGCCGGACTGGTAGCAGCAACTAGCATCTGGCTAAAGAGGTAACCTGGTTTCGTTTCATCCAGCGGAAAAAACCGCAGCCGAAAGCTTCAGGACTTGGCGTGGCCCCTTCCCGTCCTTCCTGACTTAACTTGTTGAACTAGTTAGCCGGCAGCACGTGGCGGTCTGCTATCTCATTACAGTGCCAGGAGCGTATCTGTGTTGATGATGCATTGACCACATGGCACGAATTTTCTCGAGCGCGGCTTGGCTGAGGCGGGTTCTCCTCTGGGGTACGTCCTGCTTAGATGTGCTTTTTCCGGTTCTGATCCGGTGCCTAGTGCTGAACCTGCCAACGTACCCGACTGTACCAGGCTGACCCTCTAGGTCCTAGACTGCTTCTTTTTTGACAGACATTCAGCTCTTTCTGCATTTCGAAAAACAAATCTGCGCAGAAGGTTTTTGACGTGTATAATAAGAAGAATAAAATTAATATGTATCCATAGAGATAATTTAAAACAACAAGGCTGACCGAAGTGCTGTACAGAATCAAACCAAGCAAACTAAAACATGTGTAAATAGGAACAAAAACCCAATATAGCCTAAACAAACAAACAAGCAGACACATACTAATCAAAATCCAGAGGAAAACCTGATTTTAACTGGATTTAAAAGGGCTCAAAGTAGGTGCAGACCTAATAGGGACGGGAGGTTATTCTGATAATATTTACTGTTTTATTTGATTATATTTTCTGTTTTTAGCTCCATCCAGCTGCAGCTTTGTGGAACCTCCTATGAAGCATTGGCATCCCCTTGCTGGAGACCATCTCCCCAATGTAGAGACGCACGCACACACGCACACACACACACATTTGTAATTATATCTTTGTGGGGACTCTTCATTCATTTCTATGAAGAAAACTCCGATCCCAGCCTTAACGCCTACGCAGCCTTAACCATAAGTAGCCAAACAAAATATGAGACTTTTGGCATTTGTAGTTTTTTTTGATTCCATTAACAGATCTTTGTGGGGACCTGATAAAAGGTCCCCACAACATCAAAAAAAAGAAACAAAAAAAAAACGTTTTTTATTAAGTTCTGGGGAACATTTGGTCCCCACAATATAATATGAATATAACCCACACACACACACACACGTGGCGAGAGTCCAGCACCTGTGACATCACTGCCACTGCCAGCAGGAGACACTTCATCCCAAAACAGGAAACGGCAGGAACTGAAGAGGACATCAGTGAGGGGGCGACAGGCGCGGGGGCGGGATTAACTCAGGTAAGGGCGGGGCAAAAGGATTTCTGGAATCAGAGCGGGCAGGAGAGAGGGATAAACTCACATAAGGGCGGGGGGGGGGGTGGTGTTAGGAGGCAAAGGGCTTTCCAGGGAAGCAGTCTGCTGGGACCGGGGGGGGGGGGGGGGTAGGTGCCACACCTGCTGATTGTCAAGGTTACGGGTTTACCACTGCACTACACTGTCACGCCGGGGTCAGGATACCCAACATGCAAACTACTGCCCCCCCAGGTGTCTAAATAGAAGCACCGCATTAACGTGGCATGATGATGACAGGATGCATAGGTAATATTTAATCATTATTTTAAATTAGTGGTGGCTAACAGAGGCACACTCTCAGTTGACAGAAGTAGGGGGTGAGGGCGTGTGGGGTTGACTGTAAAAGTTGTCAACTGGGGGGGTGGGGGGGGCTTGAGCTTCAGCTGGGGAGTACGCCTGTGCATTAAAGCACCCCTGTTTACCACTTTTAAGGTCTTAAATCACTTTAGTCACTGTACAATATGGGGTCACAGTATAGCCAGAGTAACACATGCATCTGAACCTGGGGCAAGAACCCACAGATATGGGATAAGTGAGCCACACCCCCACCCTCACGGTGTTCCTTGTACCTCTATGTATGCAGTAAATATATGATTAGGTACAAGTAAATGTATGGCTATTTCAATTACTCACACACAAAATATTCAGCATGTCTCGGTGGGGCAGTTCAGTCATAGTTTTTGTGGGCAAAGCTGCACTATAAAGTATTTGCTACTTACTTTAAGTAAACGAAAATCTTCAGGTTGGCCTCTGTGTGGTTTGTACCCAGAATCCCTTGCAGCAGCTGGCAGGAAGTGAACTGGTATACAGCCGTTTGTGCTGAAACATCCTAAAATTCTTGCACATCTCACTTGATTTGTGCTGCTTTCCTGCTGTGTTGAGGTCGGGTCGCCTTCATTTGTGATTCTTCTGAATTGTCGCGTCATGAGCGAGTGCAGAGGCGAAGGCAGACGTGAGGAAAAACCGATAGGGGCTTTATTAAAGCAAACTACCACACAGGCAGGGCAAAAGAAACAGACCACAAGGGGTCAAAACAGGGTACGGAGGATCAGGCAGAAACTCTGCATCACAGGGCACCTTGAGGAGCACAAGTAGTGACGTCAATGACCGGACTGGAGAGCACAGCACTAGGAGGCACCTTTATACACCACTAACGAGGGAGCAGACGAGGGGCAGCTGGAGTGAGTCACATGAGGGCTGAAATGAGAGGTAAGATAGATTAGTAACAAGTGTGGCTGGTTAGAGCCACACTAGGGAGCGAACGAGAGGGGCGTGGATGCAGGGCGTGACCAGTATATTATCCAGTTATTTGGTGCTCTGTTCTATGAGCTCCATTAGCTCAACAAGTAGCGGCGTGTACTAATAATACAGCACAAAGGTCATGGGTTCAAATCTCAGGAGTACATAAACTCATAAACCTGCTACTATATGTTACTTTGGATGTCGAGTAAATAAACTGCATGAATATGTTCATATAGACAGACCTCGTAGAAGCCGTTATCTTCCCTGTGAACTTTGCAGGCATGGTGGCTGTAAAATTTCACCTTTTTCCTCGGCCACTGAAAGATTACTCCACGTGCACATGTGTCAGAGATAATCACCCAGTTTTCGCTCCCAGTAAAAGTATCCCACGACAGCTATGTTAGAGCTTGAAATGTGAACAGGCCAGGTATCTCTCCCCATCTCCCACCCCCCCCCCCCCCCAAATTATGATTAATTATGGCGCCAGCCGATTTTGTGCATTTCTAATGACACATCATGAGTGACATCTGACTGTCATCTTTAATGAAAAGTCACATGATTCCCCGGAGTCCGATGAACGTGTCAATCTACGATGTAGAGGGAGGCACGGTGCCAAAACACTGTAAGGGATAATGTGAGTCGCTGCGCTTTACCCACCCAGGTAAAAAACAAAAAGAAAAGTTACATCTTCTCTCTTCTCAGCTTGAAAAACCACCTAAATTGCTACAGTTTTTTTTTTTGACGCAAACAAAGCTAAGGATGTGCAGGTGAGTCATCCGTGGGTCCACCCCCAGGCCTGCCCCACCGCAGATGCTGAGAAGCAGGTGTCTGGCGTGGTCTGCCCTGGTGCGACAGTGGTGGGGGCCGCCATGGGGCGCCTCACTTGCACCCTCTGTCACATGTGCCGCCCTAGCGCTAACGATTGGGTGGGGGGTAGAGCACTTCTATGCGTGTTTTCTGTATGCCCTGCTGCCCCCTCCCTGTTGATTCTTGAGTGAATGCTTCATTTACCAACCTCGGAGCCCAGAAAATATCCAGTCAGCTTCATGATTTCAGGTCATTTACTGGGTAAAAAAGAGATTTACATGCTGTGGTCTGCATCCTGTGATTCGAAAGGTGGGCGTGGACTTGCTGCCCTCCTGTCTGTGGATGAACAAGAGGCTGGACGGACAGATGGACTGATAGAGAGTGAAGGCATGAGAAGAAAGAAAAGTTTCCCCTGTTACACCCAGAATAGTGTCTGGATCTGTCTTTTTAAATGACTTTCTACCAAATCAAATCTTTTTACATCTTTCTTTATAATGTGTCATTAGACGTGCACAAAAAACATGCGGGCAGTATGTGGGTGCGTTAGGATGCTGTATGTTCGATCGGAAGGTTGCTGGTTCGAGTCCCAGGGTTGGCAGAGTGATATTACCATTAGGCCCTTGTGCAAGGCCAATAACACCCAACTACTCCAGGAAGTGGCTGACCCTACTGTCTCAAAAATGTATGTCACGTTGGATAAAAGCATCACCTTAATAAATGTAACGCAAATCATAAATAACCCCGAATAATAAAGTCATAATGATGAGAAATCAGCATTACAAATGGTTTCCAGTGGCCTGTATGTTTGTGACGCAGCTCAACGGCCACTGTCTGTCTGTTTGTTTATTAAAAATAATGATGATACACGGAGAAAGCAAGCGCTTCACTGAACTGGTTGATTCCGCCCCGGTTCCGGAAGCGGAACCCACTGCGGGACCGGCGGGACCTGCAGAACCTGCGGGACTGCGGCGGAGAGCTTTCCGCATCAATTAGGCAGCGTCAGTTATTCAGCTGGTTTGGTTTATGCCGACAGGAAGAGAAACAAAGCCCTCGGAGGCGTTACACAGTTCATTAACCTCTCTGCCCCTCCCAGTGCTACGCATCGGTCGGTACCACCGCCCCCCCCAGCTTGTACCGATCTCCGTGATTCACTCTCCAGTATGACCGATGTGCAGAAGAAGGGGCGAGCAGGTAGGAATTGAAAATTGGCCCAAGCAAGGCAGCTGCCTAGGGCACCAGCTTCTAAGGGGGCGCAAACTAGCCAGGTAATTTCACTTTACCTCAGACAGGGGGCGCCACATCGGTAAGGACCGGTACTAGGCCCAGGACCGATTTAATTACGTAGCACGTTTTGTTATACCAAATAGAGACAGAAATTTTCAAGTCATTGTCTTGAACTGTTTTTGATAATAGCTATTGGGCTGCCCCCCGACCTCGTGAGTGGGGGCCTCGCTTTCTGCAGGTTTTTTGTAGGAGAAAACGGAGCTTGGTACTGACCAAAAAGTTTTGATCGAATCGTTGAAAAATCATTGCATTTCAATGGATAATTGTTTTTGAAAGAAATACTGACAAAGCATAGCTTGGCAAAAACGGTAAGAAACGTCTTTTGTTTTTTGTGAAAAAAATATATTTAAATGTGACATTTGTGGACAGAGAAATGATCAGTTGAATCTGGATGGTTTTGGGCCTGGACTCTTTCCTCCAGTCAGTGTGCTTACCTGCCAGTTCCTAGTATAAGACAGAATGTTGCCAGATGCCTTATGGATCTAACCCCTCCCCTCTCACCCCACACCCAGAAGTTTAGCCAATCAAAAAGCAAAACTGTTCTCTCTTTGTTCATAATGCCCCAGTCCTTTGCATGGCCCCCCCAAATGTCTGAACTCCCCCCCCCCCCGTGAAGGTACAACCAGGAAGCGGCATGTGACCGGAATCAAAAAGAAAAAGAGTGGAGCCAAGTCCCAAACGGGGCCCGAGAAACCGACACCATCGGAATGATGGGAGACATATAAAAAATATATATGGAGGGAGGGGGGGGGGGGGGGGGGGAGCCTGTCGTAAGCGGCAACCTGGAGATGGAACATGATGCAACACGGAGGCAAGGGGAGCTAAGAAGCGACGAGGCTGCCTTGTGAGACGGAGTCGCTTTCATCACCTGAAGATATGGCTGGGTGCCGTGAGAAGGAAGGCCCACCCCCATCTCCCAGATCGGCCAATCAGAAAGCAGCTGTACTGTATCATTGTTTATCATCTAAAAGCACATTTTAGAATAAAACCAGATCAATTCTCTGCAGTAGTATCATTCCCTCGTTCTGCTTTCCCAGCTTGACACTTCAGCACCTTTTAAAATGGCCAGTGAACGCGACGCGCTTTGTGATTTTCACCAGCACGCTGCCGTGCGGCACTGGCTCACTGAGGCCCAGACTCTCCAGTGGCAGTGACTCACTGTTAAAGCCGCGAAACAGTTTTGCTGGCCGGGGCGAGGTGGGGCGGGGGTGTCCAGATGGGTGGACGTACCATACTCTGACCCGCGCCTTTGAAATCAGGCTGTGGGTTCACCCCGGTTTGCGCCCAGTCCTTTCTCAGAGGCACACGGGGGGGGTGGCAGAGGGGGGTGCCGGGGTAGCGGATGGTTAAATATGCTCCGGACGGTGGAAGCTTGTTTACAGCCGACAGAAATTTGCACTTAAAAGCCATTTGTTTGGAACAATGGCCCAGGTGCGGCAGCCGGCGGCGCGGCAGGAAGTCAGACCAGCACCTGTTAGCTTCCGGCTACGCTAGCACAGCATAGCATAGCACAGCATAGCATAGCACAGCATAGCACAGCATAGCATAGCACAGCATAGCACAGCATAGCATAGCACAGCATAGCATAGCACAGCATAGCACAGCATAGCACAGCATAGCATAGCACAGCATAGCACAGCACAGCATAGCACAGCATAGCACAGCATAGCATAGCACAGCATAGCACAGCATAGCATAGCATAGCATAGCATAGCACAGCATAGCATAGCACAGGGCCGCAGCCATCGGAATTAATTCAGCAGTTGAATCTGGATGGTTTTGGGCCTGACTTTAACTCTTTCCTCCAGTCAGTGTGCTTACCTGCCAGTTCCTAGTATAAGACAGAATGTTGCCAAATGCCTTATGGATCTAACCCCTCCCCTCTCACCCCACACCCAGAAGATTAGCCAATCAAAAAGCAACACTGTTCTCTCTTTGTTCATAACGCCCCAGTCCTTTGCATGCCCCCCCCCCAATATCTGAACTCTAAGGGCGAACAGATCCATGTTCTGCTCTTCGTTTCTGAAAGTCGGGAAAGGAGAGTAAAGATGATCACATCCGCCACTTAACAAAAGACTCCGCAAATAAATGGCCGACTCCTACGTGACCCCAGTGCATTGTGTGAAAAGCCCACGCCGGTTCATTTGAATCACCACCCATGCGATCACAAACCGAACCGGAAGCGTTCGTGCCGCTCGCGCCTTCTCCATTTTCACACGCTTCCTGCTCCATGTGTGAGGTGGCAGGTAGGGTGACCATTAAGAAGACAGGCCCCCGAACATCAGGTAGCTAGCAGGAGTGGAGGCCAGGACTCTAACCAAAACAGGAAGTGACCTCGGTGGACACAGCCAGCTGTATAAAGTGTCAGTCAGAATGTCTGCCTGCCCGCGAGGCACTTAATGTTATTCAGAGTAAAATCTCTACGGTTTCAAAAGAATTCCAGAATCTGCTAGTTTTAAAACTGTGAACCTTGGCATGGACCTTTTCTGAGGCGGCCGTTAACCATATACAGGGGGTGTAAAGGAGCGTGTGCGAGGCGTGCAAGGAAGAGCACACCCCTCGTTTACACCATCGCTGTCCATTTCTGAACCACAGTAAAAATACCTACTTCTCAACGCATGGTACAGGGATCCATTCAGAGAATGCAGTATTTCAGATTTTTTTATTCATTTTTAATGGATAATTGTTCCTCAACCTCAGCCACAAGGAGGCAATTCATGGGATTAATTATGCATATGCTGGTGGGTGTGGTTATGGTTATTATGGGGTGGGGGGGGTTTGAAACAGAGCAGATAAAGGGAGCTGCACGCTGGCAGGTCTCTGGGGTGGGGGGGCGCAGCAGTTCGATTCAGCAAATCAGAGATCATGGGGTGTGCGGATGGGGCAAGGTGCTGTGCTCAGTCATAACACATACGTGTGTGTCTGTTCTTTCCACGGATCTCTCTAGAAGAGTGGTCTGTCTGAAGACCGAGGTGTCACCCTAACCCTGCCGTGCCCCCCCCGTCCCCGCATCCTCCCCCCTCCCTCTCCCCACTCCCCTTTCTCTCTTTTTTTTGACCTGTGATTACACCGACTGGAGCAGCAGCAGTTAATGAGGCTGTGGAGAGAGCTGGGTGACCTTGTTACCAGGCGGGTTGAGCTGGACAGGCTGGTGGGAGGTTGCTGTCTACTGGGAGGGGTAGGCAGATGCTCCCCCCCCCCCCCCCACCCCCGGGTGAGACATCCCACGCCGTGCCGGCAGCCCACAATCTGGCCTGAGCATCTGTAACCCTAATGATCACTGGTGGCTCCGCACCTGACCGTGCCCCCCCCCCCCCCCCCTAACGCCCCGCCCGTCCCGTCCATGTGAGGCCCGGCGGCAGGTGGGGAGGGACGAGGAGGGGCGAGGAGGGGCGAGGAGGGGCGAGGAGGGGCGAGGAGGGGCCGTTCTCCTCTTTGACCTACACACTAAGCACCGTTCAAAGTAGCAACGGCCTGCTTCACAATGACGGCAAAACATAATTGCTGCATTTAATTCCTGTCCCGCCCCCCCCTTCTCCTCGGACCTGATCCCGTGCCGTTCCCAAGCGTCCCGGCAGCCGAGGGGGCCCCCAAATCCCCATGGCATGAGACTCGACCACGGCGTCGCTGGGAGACTTCAAACGCAGCGTGATTCCCGTTTCTGCCATCTGCAAGGTTAATTGATAAATTTGGAATGCACCTATTTAAATATTGAAAGGAATTAATATCCGGGAAATATGGAAGGCCGGTAATTAGGCATTTGGACGTTTGTTGTTTTTTTTTCCATCCCTATAAAGTAGTCCTGCGTAAAAAGCTGCGAGGAATCCTGTGTTCTCTGGCTCACCACTGCGATCCTAAACCGGAGGATTCGAACCGTCAACATGCGCCCGTTTTCCCCACGGTTTCCAAATAAGTAGGTTTAGCACGTTTTATTAATTGCGGATCAAGTGGCGACTGGCTTGCGTTTGGGCCCAAACGGAACCTTAAGCGGGCCGGATGGCTAGTATTAGAATTGTGGCTTTTTTAAAAAATATTTTTTTATGAACCAGCTACTGCCAAATACATAATATAACACATTTCGCATATTAGGGGTATCGTGGTTTCTGGAAAAATCCTTTTGTCCTGTGTCTGTATTACCAGCTATAAGCTCTACAATCCTAATTATACCATGTAAACACTGAGCTGTTGAATCGGGCAACGGTCTGTCCTGGCATGCCGCAAATAGATTCGTTTGGACAAAGAATGTCACGCAGATGGCGTTAAAAAAAAAAAAAAACATTCTGTGTAACCATACAGTCATGATCCTTCTATAAAGGATTGTTCAGTAAATTAATTTATCTGGTGATTGTTAGATTTTCCAGTTTATCAAGTTGATTGATCTTACGGATTTTATTTGCATGCGCAGTTAGTGACAAAAAGCACTGTTTTTAATATTAGTGTTTTTTGCAAATAGTTGCAGAATCCCCTCCCCTTCTGTCGTTGAGCTCCCTAGTAGCGCAGGGTTACGATAGGCGTCCCAAATGCGAAGCAGCGTCTGGCTAAAAGAGCCCCCCCCCCCCCGTTCCCAGTGCATCGGAGGCTGATCACTCAAAAGGGGGTGCTAGTTAGCTTCTGAGAGCTCACTATGTTAGCGTGCACTGCGAGTCGCACTGTGACACACTGTCGGCAACCAGGGAACAGCGACCCCATTGTACATGCACTGCATCATTAATAGTCACACATTTCTCTACGTAACTACAACTGATTATTATTCTTTTATTTTCAGTCCCTCGTCTTGGTGGGGGTGCCTATTTCCTACAGCATTATCAGCAGTTATATGACTGTTTTATTTTTTTATATTATTTAACTTTTTCAAATTTTCATTCTTTCTCTGCCAGTTGTCATAAGTTGTTGACTGGCAGCTAGCTACTTAAAAATAAAACAAGAATCTTTTTAAAAACACACAAACAAAGTGGTAATTGTGTCTTCTGGCTGTTTCTCCATGGCAGGAACATGCGGTGAGACTTTCAAACGTCAGTTTTTGCTGCGATTTGTATGACTTCCGAGGGCTGTGAATTTCCTAAGCGAGGAGTTTATACGCTTTTTTTTTCCCAAATCTTCTGAATAGGTTCCGGCGTTTTCCGTCGCAGCCGGATGGCGAGGCGGGGAGCTGCGGTGGTCGTGCGCGTCGAGCTGCGAAGCTGCCCCAGGCTGACCCCGCGCCTCGCGAGTTCACACCGCGTCTGTCGCGAGAAAAGAGGGGCTAGGCGCTAAGTGGGCCGGCTGAAGCGGGGGGGGGCTGTGCCCACCCACGGCCTGGTAACTGCGACATCACCAAATCGGCCTTCAGGGGAGACAAGCGTCCCGGGTGACGTTTGCTGAGGTGCCACCACTGACACTGAAAGCTCTGGAGCTGCTTGAGAAGCCGTTCCACACGGCCGCTGTGCACGCAAAGACACTCGCCTGCTTCAAGTAGCCAGCCATCCTGCGATTTGCCTTTTATTTATTTATCAGACGACTTTATCCAAACATAATAACGTTTATAGGAAAGCAGGGTTGGTCAGTCCATGGAGCAGCTGGGGCTAAAGGGTTCAGCACAAGTGGCCGACGGCGATTCCCTCCTGCTGTACAACCCCGGGTTTTGATCCAACGACCTTCCATTTACACTGCTGAGCCACACACCACCCCCCATGAAGCTGAGTTACTCCTTCCTCTCCATTCGCTGTCCGAATGTAGCACCCCTCTCCCAGGTTCATATCCCTGAAGGTAATGACAGATTAATATATTGCCCATAGTGAGTACAGTACAGAAGCGGGTCTGTAGGAACTGTCCCGGGGGGGGTGAGTTACCCAGGTTCACGTACTGAAGCCCCCCCCCCCATGTGTCACAGTCCCAGTCTTCCCATAACCCACCATCCTCTTGGGAGGGTCAACGACAGCGTGTGTCAGCTTCACCCTCCCTCACCCCCCCCTGCCGAGACAGCGGCTGTCTGGAGTACGAGGCGGACCCCCCCCCCCCGTGGAGCCACCTCCGGGGTCGCGTGTGAGGGCAGCATGCCCATGTGCGGACAGGCGGCAACCTGCCGACCCGAATGACAGCCGACCCCGGCAACAGTAACCAAGGGCCAGCCTGCCTTTTCATATTTCTTTCTTTTTTTGTTTAATCAGCTCGACCCCCCCTGGGCCGAGCCGCGCGCTACCAAATTAGTGCCGCTATCAGCTGTTATCCATGAGGGCGGCGCCGCTGCCGCCAGCCCCATAGCGCTCGCGGCCCATGTCCACCGTGACGGATCCCAGACCCCACATCCTGCCTTGAGACTCCGCAGACCATCTACCCACACCCAGCCAGGAACATCATCCTCGTCGCACTGGACCCACGGACGAGCCTTTCGACCTTATATGGTCGTGAGCCCTACCTTCGTGCGTACGACAAAGAGATGAGCTGGGTCATGTTTCAAAAGCGGATAATATTCTGCAGAAAAGATGATGCATGTTATTACGCTAACGATAGCGCCTAATTTGTACCTGAGCAGATGGCGGAGGGCTGTGAGATATCTTTAAGAACGTTCAAAGCCAACGGACAGCTGTCCCTTCAGAGGAAGTCTTGATCGCTGACTTATCGATGCAGTGCTGGGAGGGCATGTGGCATCCATGGGCATATATTCCAACATTTAAATAGCTCGAAGGTAACAGCACAAGCTGGACAGGTGGCGTGGGCAAAAGGCAAAAAAACAAATGAATGATGTGGCAATGAAATGCTGACGCTCGCCTTCGAACAACCACTAGGGGGTGTGTCCGTCGGTGGGTGAAACAGGGCTAGGCCGCCGGGGACGTGCTGAAAAGGCCTTCCTAACAGTGACAACGGGGGTGGAAGACAGTCATGAAACAGTCAAACTAGCCTTGGAACATGAAGACAAGTAGGGCAGCAAGTACTTTTTAGTGTGTAATTTCAGCCTACACAATACACAATATATTAAAAATGCAGAAATTAACAGGTAAATGTTTTCTGCTTAATTCTTGTCTTTGCTTTTATTTACAGACATGCAGAATCCTTAAAAAAAAAAAACCTTTAATCCAGCTGACCGATTGCAGGGAGGATTCCAGTGACCTGGCTTTTATTGTGAAATACTGCAGTTGGTTAATTGCATTGATTTCGTGGGTCTGTATGGTGCTTGGTCAGCTCTCCTCCCAGTCAGAGAAGGTGGAATAACCTCCGAATGTTTACTTCATTCTCAACGTGTTTACAGAGCGCGAAACCTACTGGGTGCATCTCGAAGCACTGGAGGGAGCCGGCCCACCCCCCTAACACCTGCCCCCGGTCGTCCACCTCCCACCAGTGGTCATCGGTTATTAAAAGTACCCTCCTGTGCCATTTCTGTGCTATTGCCATAGAGACTAAATGAATAATTAACAATCGCCTTTTGCTGACCAGTGATATATCATCGGACCAATTTAAATGGAGCTGAATAAAAACTTAATGTCCGCTGATCTGTTTAAGGGGCCCATCCTTCAGGCTTATGTCCTGCTTGGAGAGAAGAGCCTCGCCTGATGTTTCTTACAGGTGAGAAAAGAATTAGGGAAAGCCCCCATTGCATTGTGGGGAAACAGGCAATATCATGAGATGTTTAGCCATGTGTGAATTCCCCCCCCCCCACCATGTCCTTTTGTGCCGCCAATGATAGGAGGTGAGTCAGAGACAGCAGCAGTGTATTTGTGTGGGACCCCCAAGGTTTGGTGCCCCCTGTTGGCCACAAACAGTCACTACACTGGGTGCCGGTTCTGGGATAAAACTGAATACCTTTCAGACACACGTGTGCATGCGCTTTCACGTGAGCAAGCACACATTCCGAGGGAGATCATGTGACGCCCCCCACAGGCCAGCCAGACCCTACCCGTCAGAAACCGCCACACCCCCCCCCCCCCCACCTCGCAATTCGCCAAACAGCTGCCGCAGTTACTCATTCATCCAGGCATATGCAAGTGCCCACCCCCCCCCCCAGCAGGCCAGGCCTGCTGATCTCTTGCCGTCAGGCCTGAGGGTACACCCCCCCCCCTCGAGAATTAACAACCTGAACTGACGCTCGGCCGGTGCTTGCACTGATGGCACAGGAACCCTGGACAGTGGGGGGAAAGTGAAAAAATCAGAAGGAGGTGTGTGTCTGTGTGGGGGGGAGGGCAGGGGGGTAGAGTCATGTTGCTATGGCAACGAAGCAGTTTCTTTGCCGGGAACTTGACCTGCCTGCTCCACCGGCAAGCAGAGAGGTTGCCAGACAGAGATTTCAGTTTTTCTCCATCTCCTTTCCCTCTCCATTCTTTCTCCTCTCTTTCTTTCTCTGTTCCTGTCCTCCTCCTCTCCTCCTTTCCTCTCATTATCCTCTCCTCCTCCCGTGGTGTTTGCCATTGGAGTCCGGGCCCAGTGTGCGATTCAGAGCAGCACCTCCACCTGAGTATTCCCTGCCTTATCCGTGTGCTTTTAGCCTCTTCCGTAGGTATTCATGCGTGAGTGTCGCTTACAGTCTTCAGCGCATCTTCACCTACAGCGGGGGGGACGGTCCCCGAGGTCAGCTAAGCGGCGGACAAAGGGGCAGGCTTAATGTCCCCCCCGACACCCCACCCCCCTTGCCGTCCTTGTCAGGAACGACATGACAGCAAAAGCCAGCCGGCACCTGTCAGCGGCCCGGACCAGCTCCGCGTCTGATTCCGTCTGGCAGACGGCGGGCGGGGGGGCAGGGGGGCCACCTTTTCCGTGACATTTCCTTTTCCAGCGCGTTGGAGTTAATGGCCGCTTCCCCTCCATGACCCCCCCCCATCAGCTGCCACCCCCCGCCCCTTCCATGGAACTAGCCCAATTCGTTCACCACCAGGCCAGATCTCTGTGATGAAAACAATTACCTGAGAGCCAGGGAACTCGGCGAGGTATCACACTAAAACCACCTTGGGGGCTTTCAGCTGTTCTGTGACAGCCATCCACACACTGGGCCGTGACATCCACCCGCACACCGAGCTGTAACAGCCACCCGCACACCGAGCTGTAACAGCCACCCGCACAGCGAGCTGTAACAGCCACCCGCACACCGAGCTGTAACAGCCACCCGCACACCGAGCTGTAACAGCCACCCGCACACCGCCCCAAGACAGCCACCCCCATACCGAGCTGTAACAGCCACCCGCACACCGAGCTGTAACAGCCACCCGCACACCGAGCTGTAACAGCCACCCGCACAGCGAGCTGTAACAGCCACCCACACACCGAGCTGTAACAGCCACCCGCACACCGAGCTGTAACAGCCACCCACACACCGCCCCATGACAGCCACCCCCATACCGAGCTGTAACAGCCACCCGCACACCGAGCTGTAACAGCCACCCGCACACCGCCCCAAGACAGCCACCCGCACACCGAGCTGTAACAGCCACCCGCACACCGAGCTGTAACAGCCACCCGCACACCGAGCTGTAACAGCCACCCGCACACCGAGCCGTAACAGCCTCCCGCACACCGAGCTGTAACAGCCACCCGCACACCTAGCTGTAACAGCCACCCGCACACCGCCCCAAGACAGCCACCCGCACACCGAGCTGTAACAGCCACCCGCACAGCGAGCTGTAACAGCCACCCGCACACCACCCCAAGACAGCCTCCCGCACACCGAGCTGTAACAGCCACCCACACACCGCCCCAAGACAACCACCCGCACACCGAGCTGTAACAGCCACCTGCACACTGGGCTGTAAAAGCCACCTGCTGTAGAGCCATTTCACCCCATTACACCTTATCCAAATGCCTTGTTTTGCTTATATATTAATACCCTATTTTATGTTATTTTTATGTACAGCCTGAATAAACTTGATCTTGATTAGGATTCTGATTTGTGGATAATTTGTCAGGCATGTATCATTTTTGCTCTCAAGCAAAAACATGGACTGTCTGACAGGTAGCTGGGAGGGAGCAAAATCATAGACCTTGAGGGACCAAGGCCCCTGAGGACCGGTGTGAGAAACCCTGGTATATAAATTAATATCCTGAGTACTATGTTTTAGAGGTAAGGAAATCACATTTTTTTGAGGTTTAATGAGAGTTGTGCTCGGGAGTGCTGCCACATCCACTTGGAGAGAGCATGTCTAGCTATTGTACACTAGTGGTGGGATTTTCAGAAGCAAACTTCCTTTGGGAAACGTCCAGCCGTAGGTCAAGCAGGAACAGGTTTGCAGGCCCGGGTCTGCAGTACTGGAGTTTGAGAAGCATGCCAGTATAACGTGATAAGCAGCAGCATTTAATCCCCTGCTTATGTACAGGTTGTTCCATTATCAACAGACCGGAAATAAAAGATCAGAGACTTGAGGTGACGATGAGCAGCAGGAGGGCACAAAGCCTGCGGTGCATTATGGGAAAGTGACACAGGTACCAGATGGTGGCCAACTGCAGTCTTTGGCTCTTGTCAACATCTGCAGCATATTGGTCTCAGATACAAACAAACCCTTCGATTCTGCCTAGTTCTTAAGCAGTCAACATGCAGACTTACAATACACAGACAAGGTAAAGGAGTGTGCAGGGGTGAGCAGTCAGCTGATGCAAGCCGTGTAACTCGACGCCAAGGAGATGCTTTCAGCCGTGAGCCCAAGCTGAGCTAATGTTGTAGATAATTCTGATTAGAGCCTGGTTAATTGAAACTTAATACTCTCCTTTTCATTCAGCATGTACTTTTGTTTTAAAGCAGACGGAGGTATCTGACTTACATCACCGGCTAGATGGCGATCTTGGGGGGGTGCAAACAGAGCTGGTCGGCAAGATCCGTGTTTGATTAGCATGGCGAAGGCTGACCACTCTCGTAGGCCCCCAGCTGGCATCAGCTCCATTGATTACCTAAGAGGGAACACACACACCATAGCCATTAATCTTATCCTGGGTCTATATCACAAAGGAAAATTTGTTGGTCAGCTGGATAACTTGTTAGATTTAATGTTGTCGTGAAGAAATGGAAGCGATCAAAGATAAAGTTCCTTTAAATTGGGGAAAATCTGAGACCTTTTCCAGGTCCCCACAAAGATCTGTGAATGCAATGAACAAAACTAAAAATGCCAAATGTCTCATATTTAGTTTGGTTATTTACTGCATAGTTAAGGTTAGGGCTGGATAGGGGTTAAGGTCGTCATGCTGGATTTTCTGGAGAGTCCCCACAAAGATATAATTACAAACCTGTGTGTGTGTGTGTGTGTGTGTGTGTGTGTGTGTGTGTGAGAGAGAGAGAGAGAGAGAGAGAGAGTGGGTCTGTGTGTGTGTCAAGCTGCTCATATGCCAAATTGTTCTTGTTGGAGGATAACTTTCACGCTGTAATCACTCCCCAGAAACAATAGCTTTTGTTTACAAATGTATTCATTTGGGAACACATTCGACAAGTCTTTGTACTCTTTCTTTTACTAAGAACTTCTGCTCTATAAAAACTATATACAGATCTGTATCACTGCTCAGCTCACTAATTTAAAAAAAAAAAGTTAGTTACTGTATAAGTCAAAACAAAACTTTTATATACTGTACATGCGTGTAAATATTCTAATAAATCTCCAAAATCAAGAAAGTATATCTTCACTTTAAGTTTGTGGGCACCACTCACTCTGATGATAGATAGACCTCCGGATCGATACACTGATAAGTTATTTCTGAGTGCTGATGTTAATATATAATAGTTACCTTATGGTTAATTTGGTTACCCCCCCCCCCCCCCTTGTTGCACTGCGACTGCCCTTAATTGGCTCTAATTACCTCATCTTAATGACCTTGGTTACATTAAGCTAATGCATTGTACTCATGTGCTCTTACCCTGAACTCAGAAAACTGTTTGCTGAATTAATAGATGTACATGTACACTGGCCATAATAATTATCTATCGAAAAATCAATAAAGATCATTTTCACCAGGCCCTTTATCTAGAAGGCCTTGCCCTGAGAAGCAGCCCTGATCTGTGTCATTTAGCAGAAAACAGCTCGCCTCTTCGCCGCTGCCACCTTTCCTATGCTGCATATGTGTTACATTTATTTCTGCCTTAAATATACTTACATATAAAGAAAAACTACGGAAAGCAAATACGGAAGCAATTCGAAAGCTCTGTGGAAGAGCCCATATACAGTGCATATGGAATAAATTTCTAAATACACGCATGCGGGTTTCCGGAAATTTAAAATGGGACCCAGTCATATTTCACGGGGCTTTCGGAGTGTACCATTGTCAGGAGGAATGAATATTTCCCATATTGGATATATATAATTCAAAGCCGCACTATAGCAGATATGTAAGCACTAGGCTGGCTATTACTGCTTTAAATTGCTGTTTTCCAGATTTATCTGAGGGCATTAAAAAAATGGTATTACGGTGACTTCAGTTTTTCAACCCCCCCCCCGCCCCCCCCTACAATCTCTTTGGATAATAAAAAATGAATGAGGTGTTATCTAACGCGCACAAAAGGCACAACAATGCCATCACGCTGAAATCCACGGATTCATTTTTCATGTGATACGTTCCTTTTGTTGTTGGGGCGTGGGGGGGGGGGGGCTCTGATTCTAGACAATTCCAAGGTGTTTCCGTATATCTGACAAGTAACTGTCACAATGTGCCCGAGGATTGGGCAGACCCGCAGGGGTTGCAATCCGCGATGAGTGCGCTGTTCGTTAACCTGTAAGCCGCTCATTAGTGAGAGCGCCGGTTCATCGTTACCAGTCCACCGCGTTTCCATATGAGACCACGGAACGGTCTGGCGAGTTCCCCCTGCAATGGAGCGGTAGTGGAGCCCGTGGGCGTCCACGGGAACGCCCCCCCACCGCCCCCCCCCCCCCGCACACAGCAGGTGTACCATCCCGTCTCGTAATTAGAAACAAATTAGGTTAAACCGCCTCTTCGCTGAGGGCCGGAGCTCAGTGGACCCCGTGCGGGTGCCGACCGGGCCAGGAACACGCCAGCGGCATAATGGAGGACGTGAACAGCACCTGGAAATTTCCGGAGTATCCTCCCCCCCTCCTTCATAATTAACGTTAGCATTATTTGTCAGCTGTATGAAAAGCCGGGGGGGGGGGGGAGCGCCCGGTCCCGCTCGTTCGGGGTGATGCTCCAGTCGGGCTGTTTTGTGCGGCCTAATTGAACGCTGATGGATTCACGTCCGCGTGCTCCCTGCACCTGCTTCCATTATGGCTAATGGAAGCCCCCCATTCGTGAGATGGACGCACGGCCTTTATCAGCCCATGTAAGGCCATAGACAGAAAGGGGGGGGGGGTGGACAATGGGGGCTAACGGTTGGAGACCATCTCGAAATTTGCCCGTTGCCAGGCGATACAGACACTCGGTGATGAGAGCGATGCGACGCGTACGTCTTTATTTCATTTGCTCGTTCATTTGCCCGCCTTATCCCCCCTCCCCTGATGAATCTGTTCCAGGTCTGTGTCCAGTCCCCATCCGAGAATGCTATTCATACCCTGCTCCTTGTTGGGTGTGAACTGTTACTCGGAAAGCTTTTAAGGTAACCTCCCCCTACTGAGACCCCATTTGGAGCGTAACATGCAGTGAGTGATGATCGGGGAGGTGGGGCGAGTGTGGCGACTATTACCATCTACCGGGGATGCATTGAAGCTGCACTCTTGTCTCCCTGTGTGGCCCCAAAATTCCTAGCTAGCTTGGGGACTCCAGACAATCTCTGGCAATAAAGGGGTGGTAGGCATCGGGGAGGGGGGGGGGGGTCCACATCTTATGATGTCAGTCAGAAGGCTGTTTTGGGCGGGGGGGGGGGTGGGGAGGCAGGTGAAGGAAAGCTGCTTATTGGTTTATGGGGGCCTTTACCAGCTGGAGTGTAATTGCAATACATTATGTCAAGGCAATTGAGAAGACTTGTTATTGATCATAAGCTTAATTGCATGCTAAATTTTTTAGATTCTCCTGGGTGTGATTTATCTGTGCAAAGTGTGCCTTGTGTTCAATAATAAATTAAAATGGGGGTCGGCATTGCTGTCACTCTCTTCTGGAGCGGCGACGGCAGCGCATAACTCAAAGTGATGAATGCGTCTCTCGACACGCGGCTCAGCAATTTGTTTTATTTTATTTGGTTTGCTTTGCGCACTGCGTGAGTGTTTGCCGCACGCCCGGCCGGCTCCTTCTCACCACACGGGCGCTTCGCGTGCCGGATGTGTTGTCTTACTGTGCTGCTTTGCTCTGTTCTTCGAGGACTGCTCAGAGAAGATCCGGATTTATGCGTAGGGAGCATGTTGTGGTCCCCACGGTTATTCTTTATTTGCTTGTTCCTTTCGCTTGAAACAAACTGAACTTAACATGGACATCACTTTGGATGAAAAAAACCTACTCAGTAAAATTTAAATGATGTGCATCAAACAAGAAAAGCAATGTAAGATATGTCCGATTCAGAGACGTCGCTTCACACACTAATGGATGTTTCACACACAGACAGACACGCAATGCATGGTCCGTCCGTAAACCTTAATCCATTGTGTCAGGTAATCATCATTCAAAAAAATCATTTTTAGCCACAAACACGGCAATTAATCTGTAAAACAACCACAACCTATGTTATACTGTCGACAACCTGGTCCAGGGACAGTCTTGCTTAATCGTGTATGTATAGCTAAGAAGCCACACGTTGCTTAGTATCTACACAGAGCATGATAGCTGAGTATGTGTAATTGGCAGGTATAAGGTAAGATGGCAGATAGTTAATACTGTTCTAATATCCTTAATTTATTGGGATGAATATGTCCATCACTAAAGTTTGAATTGAAAATTTGTACTTTTTTTGATCAGTGAAATTTTTAAAAAATGAAACTCTTATTTCATTAAATTATTGTGGAGTTTTAATACGCTATATAGCGTGATAATGTGAAGATCCGACGATCCCGAGCACGTGGGAAGGAGATGGATGGAGAATGTAAGAGCGTCAGCGCGCATCAGCGCGTAGTGTGAAGCTGTCAGGCCGGCTGGGCGCCCGATGATTGCGTTAAGGTGAATAGGTCGGCCCAGCGGCCCGAGGTGGGTCGCCGTCGTACCAGGGCGAACAAGAAGGCTCTTGACATGGCACAGCAAGCCCCCCCCGGCAGCGTGTGTGACTCCCATCGCTGACCTCGCGGGGCCGTTCACCACAGGGGAGAAGAGAGGCAAATTCACGAGAGCGCACCCCCCCCCCCACCACCCCATACCGCCTGTCTCCTTTAACCAGATGGCCAGACTGAGAGTAATTGTGCCCCCGCAGGTCAGGGAGAAGAGTCGTCCGAGTCGTCCTCTCCGTTTGTCACATTCCTTGGGTCAAAAGAAAAAAAATAGGGGAAAAAAATATTTTGAGTGACTCGGACTAAAATCATAAGAAATTCCATTTATTTATTTACGTCGTCGTTAATTTATTGGTCTCCAGATGCACTACGTGCGCAGAAGAAGCTAACTGATAGAATAGAATTTTTTAATTGAAACTTAAATTAAAAATTGTTTAAAAAAAATTGTTGTCGGATGGGGATACAGGCGAGGTAGACCGTTCAAACGATGTTTAAAACGCACTTCCAGCTCTCGGGGGTATAAGCATGGCGGGCAGATGTTCCTGGGCCGTGGAACAGGCTGCTGGGGGTGTGCCGGTCGGCGGCGCCACTTAATGTTTTTGTTCTCGCTGCAGAATGGATCAGAACACGCTAAAGTTTGCGAGTGGCTAGGGGGCGGCGGCTAGTGCAGACTGCGGCAGTACGTGCGGGCAGCCCCACCGGCCCGGCAAGGGCGGGGACGAGGTTAATGTCGTATGACAGCGAGTCCCTTTAATGTCGGCCTGTTAGGACGCCCCCACCTCGGCGTTTGGGCCCCCCGGTCCGTTTGGGAGCCCCCTCTGCCAACAACTGGGGGGACAGCCTGCCTGCAGCTGCCAAACATGACATTTCCTGGCTCGGGCCACTGAACCCCAGCAGGCGACATCTGTGTGGCGGCCTTTCATCCCGCCCCCCCACACCAAACGCCTGGATACCTGCACGAAGGCTCCAGAGCCGGGGGGGGGGGCTTCTCATGAATGCGACCAGTCTTCTTCCCAGCTGGGCGCCTCATAGCCGGGGGCTAGCCTCACTCCCCCCCCCACCCTCCAGCGTCAACATCTGCACCCCCCACCCGCCTTTGTCTCTGTGGCGAATTATGCAGCTCGCACCTCCACCCGAAGCCTGAGGCCCACCCTAGCGACAGCAGCATCGGGCAGACAGGTCTGATGAAATATGCATAAAGAAGCCCAGCCTGGCAGCGGGTAGAGCTCGCCCTGCTCGGGCCTGCGTGGTGGTGCCACGGGGTGCCACAGCACACAGAATCGCCAGCCTGTCTAGGTGACTGAGAGGCCTCTGTTACCAAGAACAACATGGTTTCAGTTTATACCCGCCCACCCCTTAGCTAGTTTTTCCCGCTAAATCGCGTTGCCAATTTTCAGGTTTGCTTGAGGGTGGCTGTATTGCCTGTTGTCATGACAAAACCTCCTGACAGCCTGACAGCACAAGTAACATCAAAGTATGACTTTGGGTGTTTTCCCATTGCACCAGGTACAGTCAGTCCTGCTCCAACACGCGATAACACACCGCAAATCTCTTCTAATAAGACTTGATATATTAGTACCCAAGTCCAATACAACACAGAATCACATTTGTGTTTTGCACGATTTTCAGTCAGAGAAAAAAGCACTATGCCAACTACAACACGATGCAGTGTTAGTGAGAAACACTACTTGCACGCAAAAAGAGCAATCCAAGTCAACGGTAGTGGTGTCTGATTCGTGAACAAATCATTCTTTCTTTTGGACATTTGTTCCTCTCACTGTCACATTAGACGCCACTGGAACTTTTTTGTGGAACCAGAGCCTTTTTCCAGAACCAGGAACTTTTGTCACGTTCACACTGCAGGAACTCAACCTGTGCCAGTTCCTGAGGCCTTTTCAGTACCTACTCCACACTAGGTACTTTCTGTTGAAACGGGAACTACTGGGGAGGCTCTTACATTGACAGCTTGATGATCGGTTGACCTAAAGCTTCGCTGCTAACTCGGAACTTACATGGAAGTATGGAAAAAGAGATGCTGCAGAGCAAAAATTGAGCAGACTGAACTATTTTTGTACCCCAATTACAATTAATGCATAAAGTAATATATCTCCATATTTCTGCATCAAACAATTTGATTGCTGTGAAACTTGCCAGTGCTTATTAATGGGATAAAGTTACATTCTTTTTTATTCTGTAGAAAACAAAACTTCAAACCGCTTGCCAGATTTAATAATGAATTATAAACATGTCACTGTCAAATATAAATAAAAGGTTGTGTCACATTTTGATTGTGATTGATTCCCCGAATAACTAACAAACAACTAACAAAATGACCTCCGTTGTTTTGGTGGTGTAGTTTCATATGAAATTATGTGTAGAAGTTTAACCTACAGACTTTTTGTGTCTCCCATGCTTATTATTTTAGCCAAAGGTCCCTGGTCCTGTTGTGTGATGTGTGAAAGCAACATGAAAGCGGCCAGGAGCTATAAAAGTTCCAGGTCGAGAACCCAGGTACTTGTAAACCAGGACCAGTTTTCGGAATTTCGATGCAAAAGTGCCTATTGGCGGCATCATTGGCAGGCTGCATGCTAACGCTCGGTAACTTGTGCTAATGCATGCTAGTGCTGGCTAACACTAGATTACATGTGCCATCACATGCTACTACTAGCTACCACGGGCTAACGCATGCTAGTGCTCGCTAACAGTTGCTAGTGCACGCTAATGCATGCTAGTGCACGCTAATGCATGCTAGTGCTCACTAACAGTTGCTAGTGCACGCTAATGCATGCTAGTGCTCACTAACAGTTGCTAGTGCACGCTAATGCATGCTAGTGCTCGCTAACACTTGCTAGTGCACGGTAATGCATGCTAGCTTGCTGCTTGGCTCCACAGGACGCCCACCACTTGGCCTCCCCTGGAGGTGATAAAAGCTCTCCATGATTTGCAAGGACACCTGTCTGATTTGTGTGGGATGCGGGGGGGGTCACACTGACAAATGAGAAACATAGATGTGGAGTTGGGTGGCTAGTGTGGGGGAGGTATCTGGATAACAATAATTCATCACTATGATGTCTGGGCCTTGTTTCACGGCCTGTCTGCCACTCTGTCTGGTTTGCCCCAATGTGGGGGGAGTTATTCCTATTCATGTGTAGGTGCTTCTCATTAAAAGGGACTGAGAATGCAAATATCCACATCTGGCTTCTTAGTGACTGCGCCCTCAACAGTACTTGCCCTCAAAAATCAAACCAGCAAAGTTTTTCTTAACAAAAATTTCCTTAAAAGAAATTCCACAAAAGTCTGCTGGTTTAATTAGTCCATCCTAGTTTTTAATGAATCAATAAACCCACATTCATTAGACATCTTTCCAGCATTTTCCAGTATTTAGTAGTCAGTCAAAGGGACTCGGCCTGATAGCCACCCTGCTTCCATTTTATTACACAGCTACGTTTCTCTGTTGTGGATTATTAAAAGTCCAGGTATTGCAGAGATTGGATTCCTCCCCATTCGTTAATAATGTCACGCAGAATGAGATGAACCCTACCATGGTTAATTCGGCCAGACGGGTGTAGCAGTTGGGCCCGACTCCGCTCCGTAAACGCACCTCTGCCACTGTGCGCGTCACTGATTTGTTTATCTTCCGAGTCTTTTATCGTTTTCCATTAGCGCCTAATAGTTCATATGAAGGAATAAAGACCCGCGGCCTGGACGCGAATGTCGGCTTTCGGGAGCATGATGGATGTACCAATTTTATTTGTGCAAAAACATCGATGCATCACTGCGAGTTAAGGGGCAGCGTGTGTGCGCTGCAGCACTGCGAACCAAAGAGACATGTTCAGGGGAATAACTTATACCGTATAAAACCAATTTACGCAGAAAATGAAATATCCCGCCTCTAGCATCATGCCGACTTTGAAGTTTGAGAGTGGAAACCCAGGGTGCTTTCATGCTCCTTGTTTCATGCATGTCTCTTTTTTATATTTTAGAAATAATGTAGCAGCAAAAAAGTATTTCCTGAATCCCTACGAAAACACTTGAAAGATGTGGGCCTATGTAAAGCAGGATAATTGTCCATCCATCCATTTTTTGTAACCACTTTTCCTATTCAGGGTAGTGGGGGGTCCAGAGTCTATCACGGAGGCTATGCGTGCAAGGCAGGGAACAACCCAGGATGGGGCTCCAACCCATTGCAGGGCACACTCACACACCATTCACTCACACACCATTCACTCACACACCATTCACTCACACACCATTCACTCACACACCATTCACTCACACACCATTCACTCACACACCGTTCACACTCACACACCATTCACTCACACACCGTTCACTCATGCATGCACACCTACATATCCTTTGGGATTAATAAAGTATCTACCTATGAGCAATTTGGTAACGCCAGTTAACCTCTGCATGTTTTTAACTGTGGAGGACAAACCGGAGTACCTGGGGAAAACCTCAGAATGACATGGGGAGAACATGCAAACTCCACACACATGGAAGTCTGGTGGAAACTTTAACTAAGTTCCCAGAGGTGTGAGATAACAGCACCAACCACTGAACCACCACATAGCCCTGCGGCTCATTCTAATTAGCAAAATTCATCCAGATAGAAACAAGCCAGAGAGATGACACCATCTCATGATCAGTGAGGTTCTTCCTCTGCACATGCTCAGCGAAACATTCTCTGCACATGCTCAGTGAAGTTCTCCTCAAATAGACACTTCTGCAAAACTCAGATGTTGAGGTATTTTGTATTTCCATTTAGAGTACTATTGTTCTAATGTCTAATGCCCCAGTCTCCTGTACTGTGCAGTTTATCTAAATAATAAACACTCAAAATGTTGGTATTTGTTCATTATTCATTGTTTGGACTCAGGATTGGCCATTTTAACACAGGACTGCAGCGTATGCATCCTCCTTAACCGGTCGTCAGCAGGAATCCTTATCCCGAACTTGATCCGCCGACTATGTAATCCCGAGTCCAGGCCCTCAGCCCACTGCGGTTTCCGCTGGCCCCAGCGAACCGGATGATGTCACAGCAAGAGGCGCCCAATGTCAGTGCCGGGGCCGCATCGGCGCCGTGATTTGTGGGACGCGGGCTGGCGATCGTACAACACGTGAAGGGCAGCCATCTCCGCTGGGAGCGCAAAACAAACAGCCAGCGCCGGGGAATATAAGCCAATCGCACGCGCATCCGGAAAGTTACCACGCCGAAGAGCGACGCGATATGTGCGTCGTCCTGTTCGGTTTCAAAGTGCGCATTAACATACATTAAGGCAGATTATGCTCACTAATTAAACAAGCTCCGAATTACATGTCATACTGTTGATTTTGGCTGGATATTCAATTAGAGCTTTACTGGCGAGTTCATTAGTTTTACGACGGGAGTTTTCTGTAAGCGCTTAAACCGCTGTTTTGGTTTTTATTTCTTCCTTGTCATTCGCTCTTCAAGGAGCCACGATAAGATGTGTGAGCCAAAGTTTACGAGCGGGTCGGTCATCGTTAAAATGTGTAACATGTCGTAGGGCAGTTCCAGTAATGAATGTGCTGATTTAGTACTCTGGCTGAGATGGGTTTAACAGGCAATGGGACACTCCCCCCACCCATATTACCTATATGTGTATCGGTATCACGATTTTTATATTTTTGATTGCCATACACCCTCTTCTCTGTTGCTACCAATAAATGAGAAGCCAATAATCTCTCAATTCCATCTGTTCAAACAATATCTCCCTTCTATTATTGGATAATTTGGCCTAGTGCCTTAATACAGTAAATTCTGAACCTAATGTTCATGTTTATTGCTTTTTCTTGTAAGCGACCCACAGACGTGACTGCAGACTTTTTATACGTATATGTACCCATCTGTCCAAGTGATCTGCCGTATCGGAAGGTTATGGGAACCTACTGTGGGAGTGTGAGTGTTACTGCGGTGTTCCGATGGGTAAATCCAGAACGGTCAACGAGCCACATTGGATGGAACTGAGAGGACGGATGGGTTTAAGCGCAATGGGGAATGTAATCATGCATCAGCGTAAAGAGAAGGTAACGTAAAGATAAGATAACGAGAGCACGAGACACTTCCGTTTCAGACAAAGACTTGCACTTTTTTGATCTAGTAACCTCAACTTGTCGCTAACCTGGCAATCCGGTACTCAGCCAGCTGCCCAACCTGGCAACCCGGCACTCTGCCACACGGCGGAGAGACGATGCCGCCAAACGCAGAGGCGCAGAGGGGCGTTGCCCGCGCCGGCGCTCGGGGTCCCGGCTGGCTGTTCCGACGGCTCTCCGCGGTCGGCAGCCGGCGCTTTAATCTGCTCGTCTGGAGACGGTGCCGCCCCACGTAATTGTTATCAAATAGAGTCCAATTTGTCCTTCCTCCCATCTGGGCGCCATGAAAGGCCTGCAATTTTCGGGGGGGGGGGGGGGGGGGCAGAAAAAAAAAACAACGAGAGCGTGAGGTAGGAGGTTTACACGCCGTGGGGGGCCGGGGGGGGGGGCCTATGCCCGCAGGCCCAGTGAAGAGCACAAGAAAGGGGGGATCCGGACAGCCCTCCACTGCCAGCTTTCTTTCACGGCGTGAGCCTGGCGCTCTCAGATCTGTGAGTAACTGCCTCTCACCAGCAGAATGACCTCGCATGTGGCACAAAGCGGGCAACAAACTCCGGAGAGCTGAACCGTATCAGATTTAAAAAGGAAAGAGAAACTCAAATCATACAGTTTACCTCCTGTCTAACACCCCCCCCCGTCTCTTATGCCCAGACACACCAGTTAAACTCAGAATGGGGATGCGGAGGGGGAGTGCAGGGAGGCCTGGAGTTGAAGTGATATAAATCACTGGGTTTCCTTGTGTGGGTCCTGGCACCACTTTTCCGTGGGAATATTGAAATTCTGAGAGAAGACGATGTGGGAGATAAAAGTCGGCGTCTCGGAGTTAAGGGGGGAGGGGGGGGGCTTATCTGCCTCTGCGTCCCTCTGGAGAAACTGCTTCTCAGAGAATCCGGGGCACTAGGAGTCGGTCTGGTGATCTGAAACTGGGATCTCAGCCTCTCCTGCGGCCGGTAGCCACCAGGAAGGAAAGTCCGGTCTGAGCCCGAACGGAGGGGGTTCTGGCCTCCAGGGAATCGGAACGCCAGGATGTCGATCCCCGAGCCGGGCGACCAGAATTTTTGTTCACCATGTCAAGCAGGAAACATTCACGCGACGCATTACAATTCCCATCTATTTTTAATTTGCTTTTAAAGCGGCCGTCTCAGAGCAGCGCGAAAAGGCTGCAAGCCTTTATCATCCTCACGCTGTGAAATTTAACAGCACCTCCTCAAAACACATTTACGGCTGACAATTACATACAGGCAACAGACATGTCGGACTTGGCTGGAGTATTTAGGTTATAGCTTAATATATGTTCCTGAAATAATGTTAGTACTATTATTATACAAAATAATGTCTGGTAAAATAAAACAAAAGAAAACTGAGTTTGCATCCCATTTCTGATATTTGATTATAATAAAATAATAATAATAAATATTTAGAATGTCATCTATTGGGGTCCTCCCATGCATTATCTAAGAGGGCGAACTTTACTTAGTAACCTGAGAAGTTCACAGTGATGGTGTCGATGGGGAAAAACTCATTAGGTTTCTGTGTCTGATCCCATGCGAGTCTCTGACTGTTTTTCTATGGTGGGGAGGGAGGGGGCATCCAGACATAAGCAGATAGCTGCTCTCTCAGGTGTATGTACACATATACAGCATTAAATATTATTTTTATAATTGCACTTATTACACCTTGATTTGTACTGAAATGTCATCTCCCCCAGCTGTTACCAGATACTCCTATTTGGGTGCCAGCCAAACCCTGGGGAGGGGGGGCACATCACATGATCTCCATTTAACTGGGAGGCCCCATTTGAGTGTGAGCTTTCAATTGGTCCGTTTTGTGATCATGTGACTGGTCCGGACTAGGCAGCTGGTATTAGACGTCGATTGGCGTTGATGCACCCTGACCCAGAACAGAAACCTAGTGAGGGGCTGTGGAGTGACTGATGGACAGACATTCGGGTCTCCGCCTTTACAGACCCCAAGGTAAACAGGGAGGCTCGTAAATGCCATTGTATCTATAATCAAAGCACATATTCACACCTTATGAATATGTGATGTGTCATTTACTGGGTTTCTGGGATGATGTGCGGCAGAAAAAACAACAATATTAATATCATGTTGAATAATCCTATAAGTCCATCCGAGACAATTAACTCTCACGTCTACCCTGGGGTCAAATTGACCCCAAAGGCACATCTCAGGTCACTTCTCCCAGTAACATAATTATTGTAGGAGCGTGTAAGAGTACGACACTGTATGACTATTTCTGAACCAGAACTACAGCATTCTGCGCTACACTTCCTCTGACATTCTTTGCACTGTAACTGTGTATTGATTATTATTAGTTGTTACTGTCTGTTGTTACTATATACCTGTAAATGGCATCTTACTGCCTAAGTGTGTGTATTGTGCTACTGTAAACCTGCAGTTTCCTTTGGGTTTAATAAAGCTTCTACCTACATTTCAGCTATGAGGCTTTTTTTCTTCCCAGAAGACCATGCATGCGTATCCGAGCACTTCACACACTCATAGGTGTTGATGCGCGTGCACATGCACCACGGCCCAGAGATGTGATTGGGGGCCTGTGACTTCCCCATATAGGCCAATAAAATGATCGGACCCCAGTGCAGAGGTTTCCTCCGTAGTGCCTTTGGCAGAACAGGCCTTTTTCGCTCAGCGGCCATTTAGAAGATTAACAATAATTCTTCCCTCTGAAATCCATTAGCCTTTCCACTGTGCCCACTTTCCCTACTCCCCCCTCCCCCCCCCCGCCATTCACTTACACCCCCCTCCCCCTTGACACAGCAGTAAAAAGCAGCCTGAGGATTTACAACTCGTCTCAGGACCGCAGCATTTCTCCTGGTTACTAGGGCCGTCACCACCCGTGCTTTTGGGCACTTGGAAGGCACCCTGTGCATCCTTTTTGGTCGTTCACTGGAGAATAAAGGAATCCAACGGGGGGGGGGGGGGGGGGGGGGTTGCCTATGTAAACAGTGTGAGACGATAGCGTCCAGCTCAGAGAATCACAAAGTCTAGACTCCAGATGTGTATGTGTGTGGATGCACTGGGTGGGCGTGGGGTCTGGCCCACAAACACGCCCACTGAATGACAGTGGCCTGTCCCAACCCAGAGTGAGCTTCAGTCGGCCCCTACCAAAGATGTCTTCATTCGTGACTCTGGACAACGTTCAAAAACCCATCTTGCGTCCTCTCCCCTGGTACGAAATGACTGACCTACATGCCTAAAAACTGAAACGGGCGCGGCGTGATGTTACGTAACCTCCAGCTGTTGTCGTTCTTTTTATATTTCGGCGTAGTTGTGCCTGGAGGGTAACAAATGAAAAATGTGGCGGAACGCTATTATTGTAATGTTTGACCAGCAGGTGGTGTAGTGGTTACGAAATTGGGTTTTGTGGAGCTGGTGCTTGTGTGTCATGCTAAACTATTAGGACAGCAAATATAATTCAAAACCGTTGTAAATTGGCCTGTCAAAAGTCCTAGTTCTCTTAGCGAAAGTGTATGCATTTATTCTTGCTCACCCATGCCATATTGACCTACCACTGCTGCTCAGGAAGCTTCCGGTGCTGGGCTCCGGTCTGCATTTCCCTCTGCTGAAAACACCCCGAAGAGGTGACGGGTTTGTGGGACGGAAATGTGCAGAGATGAAGTGCCGGTAAAGTGCAGAGTCTCCAGCATTTCCACGGATTACTCATCGCCGCTGAGCGTGCCAGCTATTTGTGTTGGTTTCTTAATTGTTTGCCATCCAGCAGGTGCCATCTGTCTCCGTCCCACAATCCCCCAAGCCATGTGTGCGTAGGCCAGTTGATGCCCCCCCCCGCACGGCTGACCTATCACCATGCCTACCAGTCAGTCCGATTTACCGCGGCCCAGCCCTTGGACATTCATCAGGGGGTATGTGTTATGGCTGGGTATTCCTCCGTCGTCATGGCCCGGCAGTCATGGTGCCGTGGAGATGCGGGCTATGTATCACAGTCTTCACGGGGGTGTGTGTATGCGTGTGCTTCTCTTCCTGAGGAGTGGCCGATGGCACAACCCAAATGCGCCCGTTCTAATCCCGATCTGTGGCGGTAGGGTCACCTTCACCTGCATGGCACATTAAGACAGGTTTCTGCGGTGACAAATGGCTCGGCGTGTCGATGGGGGGGGGGGGGATGGTGTGGTGGACCTGCAAAGGCTGGGTGTGTGCTGAATAGTCCGCAGCTTACGACGTGTGAGGAGTCGAGAGAGTGGGCGGGGCTGCTCGCGGGGGGGGCACCGAGGGGGTCACCTTCAACAGGCCAGCCAATGGGAGCTCTCCCCTCTGCTGGGGAATACAGGGGCGGACGAGGTAATGAGCCGTTTCCATGAAAAGGGAACGCTGCTCGGTATCCTTGTGGTTCTTTGCAGGAGGACAGGAGGGGAAAATCAGCCAAGTGCTTCTGTGACTCTATTCCAAGTGTCAAACTGCTAAAAAACCGAGAATTCAACATACGCCGCTAGGTACAGCCATGGGTTAAGCAAGGGAGAGATCTTTTTAGCTACCAGCCTGTTATCTGAAATTCCAGAAACATTACGTAGTTTAATAGTTTCTAAAAAGAATATAAAATATTCTGCCGAATGAGAAAGGAGTTTGTGAGATTAGATTTTAACTTTCTGAACAGATAATTTATCAGTATGGAAAAAAAAATACCCACCTGCTTTATCTAGTCCGATTTTTATATGTCCCTGGGTTTGTTTTTTTAATCTGTTATTTGGCTTGTTTATTTTATCAGGTTGGGATTTGAATGTTATTCAGAATCGTTGTCTTCAGAAGGACGAACCGGATTTGTTTTTATCTGTGTTCATTCATCAAATCATTACCCCGCATATAAAAGGCTGTTTTTGTTTCCTTTTATCCTGAATTTTAGAAATACTTTTTATAGAGCGTCTACAGGGACCAAGGCAAAATGCAGAATTTGTTTCGGTTAGACAGAAGGATTGTTATGGTGAAAATCGCAACACATTCGTATTACGACTATAAAAAGCTTGTGTATGCAATAATTCTACCTCAGTGGCTTTCCATAAGTTTAATTCATTCCGACCTAATTGCAGGTTCTAGAAGATAAAAATTGAAAATTGTCCAGGTTAGAATTTTTGATACTAAATTGGCATAATCAGTATTTTTATTCTGATATGAAGACACAAAAAATTCAAGTCATTATCTTTAATAGTCTTTGAGACGTGTCTGTTGGGGCGCTCAGGACATGATGAGTTTAGACGTCATTTGCATCATCATGGGATTTCATTACAAATACAGTAGAACTTTGGATTGCGAGTAACTTGGTCTGCGAGTGTTTTGCAAGATGAGCAAAAAATTTTAAGAAATTTTAACTTGATAAACGAGCGAGGTCTTGCAATACGAGTATTATGTATATGCTTTGTCTGCCTAGCGTAACATAATTACAACTGAGCTGATGGTTCTTCTCTCTCTCTCTCGCTGTGGGATTGTGGGTAATCATTTCCCTTGCTTTGTCTCAGTTGGCATGCCTCACTCATAGTCAAAATTTAGTAGAAAAGCACCACCCGAATAAGGGCGTAGCAGTGCGAGCGATGAATCTGTTTAAATCGAAATCGAAAAGTAGACAAAAGCAGCTATCATTGGATAGGCTCCTTGTTAAATTCACACAAAAAGAAAGATTCCAGTGAGCCAACAAATAAAAGTGATTCCGTTAGTTATAGTGAAAGTCGTCCTGCAAAATAATTTAACGGCTTTTTTAACAAAATAATGACAAAGCATGAGTTGGTTAAAAGTAGGTAATATCCTTTATTTTTGTGAAATATTTAAATGTTATTTGTGCACAAATGATTTTGAAATGATAAGCTGAATCTGATGCATCTGGGACCAGTTTTTACACTTCCCTGTGCTCAATGCACATACCTGTCAGGACCTGCTGACTGTTTTGGTTGTTTGAGGATGCTAACTCGAACATGCTAACTCAAAGGTTCCCAGTTAAACACGTCTTTCCTGAACGCTCACGAAAATTATACACATGGCCAGTGGGATGTGTCAGACTGGCATGTCTATACGGACCCAGCAGACGCTCGGTGCTGCCATGGGGCGACGGCCTGCTGGGAACCTTCCAGGCCTGGCAGCCGAGAATTATGGTTCGATCCCTCACTCAAGTGAGTCACCACGATCCGGCCTGCCTATCCAGCCTGCCTAAACAGAAACACATTAATGTCCAAGCACAGGGGCCGTATGAGAAGAAACGTTACGGAACGTAAAGAGAAAAACAACACATGCAGCAGTGCGAAGAGATGCAGAGTGGTCAATCTCCATGGGGGGGCTGCTGGAATAACAGAACATTCTGGAACCTTGGGGAAGATTTATAATCACAAAGAGCCGCAGTGGTCATTTTGACAACATTGACCTTGTACGATAAATACGCGGCTTCATCCTTTCCAGGCCTGATATTTTTCTGGAAACAAAATGCTATGTACACAACATGAATCACTTAAGTATGTTTAAAACGTGACAGTGATTAATGTTTATGCTCTAAACATGTAACTGAGCGACAGTCAAATATGTAAAGGCTGAAATCTCATGATTTAGATATTAGTTTTAAGTTATATAAGGTTATCTATTTATGTGCTACACGTCACTAGTGAGCTACCATCTAGGGACTCATACAAACTTTAGGACAGTGTGATCTGTTTTTTAACATTTAAAACACAGTTTTCTACATCTCTTCTGCAAAATAAAAATCCCAATGGAAGATCCATAAATGCCGTTGTGACAATTAGCCTTTGAAAATGCCTCGCATGGAATAAAACTTTGATTTCTTGGCTGTGTGTGCTATGTGCCAGCAATCTCCCAGCCTTGGTCCCTTCTGAACTCCGGGCTGCTAGATGTTCCTGACAAACCGACAAAAGATGGCGACTAGAGTCAGACCAAAGCAGGCGAAATGTAAGAAGCCGCATTTCAATTCCAGAGAAACATCTGTCTTTTGGGGTGGCAGAGACAATGGCTTTTTTTCCCACAGTCCGTGATTAATGATTCCAGAAAATCCCCCACACATTTAAACACTCGTGGTCCAGTTGTATGGGTATCTGCCGTGCAGATGCCGGTCAACAAGCCACAGAAGTGAATCCCAGTCCAGTTGTTAAGGACATGACTGCCAGTGGTACCACTGGAGACGAGTATCATGTATACAATTATGTCATGCATTATTTATTTTTTTTATCACCTTACTGGAGAACGCAAGGCCCATCTTACTGTATGACAGTTATGTCACACGTGAGACTTTTGTCACTGGGAGAAGGTGGCACAATGACCCACATCTCTTTTCCAGGAAGACAGGAAAAGGACCCCAGGAAGGCTACTCCCTCACCCCACATACTCAGGGGCAGCCACACGCCCATTAATCGAGTGTGGTGAAAGCACCCATCTGTTTACAAAGTGAAATGCGTAAACACGTTCGTGTCGTCCCCATGCAGAGCTAACGATCACATCGGGGAAACACTGACACAGTTTCAGTATAAAACATGCTTATGAGATCGTTACACTGGCATCCGAGTCGGGAGCGTAATCCTGCTGATGTCCACAGAGAATCACAGCAAACCAATTACAAGGAAAACCATAGATAAAAGACTGCCAGAAGATTATGTTTAATAACTAGTAAACTTTTTATAACACTATCGCTCAGAATCAATATATGCCAACTCCTAAAAATGTTTACAATTTGAATACTGGTCTCCCAGTATATATTTATAAATTATTTATATATGGTACGTTATTTGTTGTTTCCTGGTTTCACACACCATTTTGTATTTTGTGTAAACAACATAGTCACGGATCGCCACACACTCTTATCAAGTGCCTTGGAATAACTCCGTTGTGAAAAATAATAAATGAATATATATATTTTGTATTATATATATTTTTATATACCCACAACCCTGAATAGGACAAGAGCTTTCAGAAAATGGATGGAATGATGTATTTTATATATGTGCATTTCAGTGAGAGTGTAGTCACAGGTGATGTACACAGCCCTATATCTTTTTTTGTATTTTTTTCCCAAAAGGTGCGTCTTTCCTGACCACCTTCCCCAGTCCATCCCATAAGCAAACAAAGAGTTATATGCATATTTACCGCAGGCACGTCTCCATGGCTCCGACCCAACCAAGGAGGGGTGGCGCTGAGCCTAAAGTTGCTATGGCTACGAGTTAAAAATAAGAGGGAGTTTATTTGACACTGTAGTTATAGGTAGGAAAAGTCCAGCTGAACGGAGACAGCGGATTCTGTGTCACGGTCGCCACCTGGGAAGGTCGAAGGCATTGGAAACCGCAAGCCGTCAATCAGACCTTCTGCAGAAATAGCAAAATCCCAGAATTCCAAGCCCACCATGGACGGCAGGGCTGGCAGATCCGGGGGCCCATCGCCTTCACGGCAACTTCACTCCGTTCATAAAATAAGACAGGAAAAGGCGAGTAATTGGGAAGGGCTGAATGTAAACAACATCTCTGCGGTGTCAATATAGCCATCCACATAAAAAGTCACGTAAATTTTTTTGAAAAATGGAACTTCTGATTTTTTTTCCTTCGGAATACATATGTAATTTGTCAGGATAATTTAGCATTATTATGAACTCAAAAAAAATGTTCCAAATAGGTTGTTTCTGCCAGAAGCAGTTAACGTAACCTCTTTCCACTGAAAAAAAAAATGTAAATAACGATAATTCAGGTACCGTAACTTTGAGGAGAGCATTAATGTTGCCATGGAATCGCTACAACAGGACACAAAATAATGCATGTCTTTGAAAGGTAACGGAGGTGCCAAATGGAAATCCCATAAGAAGGGCCTTCTGTGACTGCACCTTTAGTGGGAGCAGACCTGGGGGAAACTAGTAGGAGACTGTGGTACGAGGAAAATTCTGCTCCTGGGCTTCTTTGGAGGATGCTGGAAAGGTTTGGAGACCTATTTGTGCAGCGAAGGATCCCCAGCCAGACGGTGGGTGGTCTGACTCGAAGTTACTGATCATTACAAAGTGCCACTTGAAAAATGACCTCAGAGGATCATGAAGAACTACAACACCCAGCATTCCTGGGACACCTGGAATGTACCATGGCCATGCTGCATGTTTTTTTTTTTTGGGGGGGGGGGGGACTCTTGATCTTCTATTTTTATGCAGTAGATAACCAAAGGGACATGGAGGGGTTTTCATGATGTGACCGGGAGTTATGCAACATGTTGTTAAATTTAAGTGACTATTACTGTAGTACTGTTTTCGCCTTACGCACCGACACCTGCACCCGACGGACAAAACCATAACCAAAAAGACTACAAACTATCTGCTGAAGGAAACTTCACAGCCCTTTTTTAGTCTCTGAACTGTGTGATGCTTCGGTCTTCACCTGTGCATCACAGTAACTGAAAAGACTCCACAACAGAAACACACAGGATTAATCCCAGGATCATGCTGCTAAACGCTGCACGATGCGCGATTCACGCAAGTAAAGACAGGGCAGTCATTTAAGAAGCATGCTATCAGAATATTCTGGATACAGAATGCTCAGGAAATAAAAAACTAAACTGATGGGTGGTATATCGTGATATTATTTTACCCATATTCAACAATCCGTTCCACCGAAAACTTAACAGGGGGGTACGTTTCAGGCATTTCATCTCCGACATGAAAGAGAAGCCCCGGTCAATATAATTACTCATCTTGTTAGATTTACAATCCTCAACAGGCACCAAGGTGCCGTTTTGCTGTTTTTCATGTTGTATGTTGTTGAAAAATATAGTATGAATTTAATATGCAAAATTTTATGGACAGTGTATATCGTGAATCCGTTTCTTGGCATTTTCTAGAGCACCATGCAAGAACCTCTGCTTTTCTATATACATACTTGCCATTTTAGGATTAATAATGCCAATATGTTAATATTACTTGGAAATGACAAATTATGTTTTAACACAACAGTAGTGATTTTTGATGTAGGATAATTATTCCTTGTTAAAAAATAATTGTGGTTTGTAGGTATATTAATTTCACACATTAACGGATAACAACATGCTAACATTTTAAGAGGGTGAGATGAAGTTTTTTAAAAAAAAACTTTCAAAGGAGTACTGTTAAGGACCTACATTCGGATTATTTGGATATGTAAACAGTTTTGGAGGAAAGGAATAGAGATATTGAAAGAAGGAGCAAGAATATTTATTGTTTTATTGTGATGTCATTTCATTCTGCAAAGCCTTTAAGAGTCAGGTTCATGCAGACACCTGGTTGAAGAAGAGATGGACAACTGGTTGAGACCCAACCTGCTTCACAGTGAACTTTCTTACACCGTGCACAGAGACCCGCTCTACTGTACATCTGTGCCCAAAGCTTTTCTTCAGCAAAACATCCCCCGATGACTAAGAAGCGACCAGCGCTGACATTCAATGAGTTTTATATGCTTGGTGGTCACAGTTGAGCGAGATCCTGTTACAAGAATCACAGCCAGACCCGGGAACAGCTCGAGTTACACGGATCCCGTGACTGGCGTGTTCGTAAGCGTGCGCTGTGTACACAGACGGGAGCGAGAGCCTGCGGAAAGGCCAAGTGCAAGGCAGTCCCCCTCCCGCACACCCACCCAAAGGGTCTGGTGTTGGGGGGAGGGGGCTGTGGCCAGCGACACGTAAAGGCATCGGGTCGAAGGTGCCTCTCCGCGCCTCTGTGTTGACCAGGTGCGCGGTCCGTGCGGGTGGGCTGGGGGGTTTGTTTAGATAAGGCCGGTACAGAGAGAGAGAGGTGGGGGGGACCGAGGAGGATCACTATGAAGCATCACACCTGGAGGGAAAGACAACTAAATCCAGCCGGGGTACCAGGAGACTGGCTCCAGGAAGTCTAGCCAGCATCTGGAACGGATTCGGATTCGGATTCGCACCCCGCCGCCCCATTCCTCCCGGGCCCCTCCCACTACCTTTTGAAAGGCAAAGCCGGCATCCCGGATCTGTTTACATAACCACTTAAAAACCCCTTGTCGTATTCAGCTCCGCACTGCTGCCCCTCTTCACAGAACGAGGGGATGTTTTTCCAGCCAGAACCTTCCCCATCTTTTATAATTGTATAATTCTGTCTCTCTTTGCCCTTCGTTTGCTGTGTCCTTCCGTCGCTGCCCCAGACGGCAGCCACCCGGCATTCCTTACCACAGACCCACGAGATCTGTTCCCTACGTGGCCTCGACTACAACCGTCCTGGGATTTTTACCCCCCCCATGCTGACATACAGACACCACATAAATCCACACGGGGCCAGTTCCCGTATGGCTGCCGGCACATCCCACCAACTATTATCACGCGTAATTACATGGTCTGAGCACCTGTGCATTGAAAGATTTTATATATACTTTTTCCATTTTTGTTTCAATTAATCCACTGCTGACAGAATTTAATTATGGACTGTCTAAATTAAGCTTGCAGGTCCTGCACCAGGTGAGTGGTCATCATCCAAGGCCATAACTCGCAATCCTCCCCCAAAACCGGCATGGGCATTGATCTCATGCCCCGTTGGTGACTTACTTTTGACAGTCCACATTTAACGGGAGGGTCGCAGGGTCAATCGCTCCCCCAATCACACACAGAAACGGATGTTTTTCCTCCGTGGGCAACATTAACACTCTTCTCTGTGCACACGCCACTCCGACTTAATCCTTCCATGACCTAGAAACGGCAGCGTAATTTAATAAAGATCAAAATTTTATTATCCCTTTTTTTAAAAAACGCCCCCACCAACCCCAGGAGTGCCAGGCCAGGGTCCAGGCATCATTAAAATTCCTCCCGTGCCCTCCGCACCGCGTCCACATCATCGTCCTCCGCCGCTTCAGCCTTCTGCATTGCGGGACCCAGTCACACACCAAGAGGGGGCCAATCCGCAGATAAGCCGGGCGGGAAAGGATAGGCCTCCCTGTCCGTGTGGGATAGGCCTCTCTTGTCCTCCCTGCCCTCAGGTGTCACGGGAGGACACACCCCCACCCCATCCCGCTGTGTCTCTTACGGATGTGGGGGGGGGGGCAACATGTGCTGAACGCAGTGTTTTGCATTCGCCATGACATCATGCAAATATGGTGCGACTGGGCACCGTGGCTGGGAGCAGCTCAGAACAGCGGGGTCTCCAAGACCTCGGGTCCTGAAGCCGGGCATCTTCCGGAGAGATCGCTGTGTTTCGCCGGTCAGATACATCGGATGAGGGACCAATTTTGACAGCACGTTTGATACTTTATTCTACCCAGAGACACCAAACACAGCAGTGAGCCCATCGATGACCTGCATATGAGACGCCGTCATTCCCAAACACTGAGGAGGGGTTAGGGCTACAGGGCTTGCAAGGTGGCGGCCATGTTTACTGTCGTAGCCAAACGGGCACCTGGCTAAGTGCTATTTAGCATCGTGTTCCCGTGTGGCATCCACCTTCACCATCCTGTCAAGGTCAACCAATCCCAGTGGAGGGGGAGGGGGACAGGGAGGGGGTTAAAAGCAAAACCTGAAGGTTCTTTATAAGGTTGTGAGCGCCACCCAAACCTGAAACATTTATTACAGAGAGTGGGCCAGGACACCCAGCCTAAGAGACACGGAGAACCTGCACAGGAACACCGGTCCACCGTAACTGTCATGTCTATGCTGCAGTAAAACATTCCGCAATAACTCATACAAATTTACGATAACAGAGTACTGCTCTTGTGAAGTGTAACTGAGAGGCATGGAAAGTTTTAGCTTAACTGTGCCTGGCATATAAAAATGCTTCCCCCACACTACAGTGTTTATAGGCCTTGTTCTGCCTTAAGAGGGCAGTTTTGTGGTACTGTGTTTATTCCACCGAACGTACGTGACTTTCAGCCAGACGCAACGAAAAGGGCCAAGCGGCGCACTTCCGCTTTCCGCCACTAGGTGGAGCAGCCAAAAACGCCGCTGTGCACCTATAGAAGGTCTTAGAAAGCCAGCGGGAACAAACAAACCGACAAATAAACAAATGAAAACACCAAGAGTGAAGGCTCCTAAACGGCAGGCCCAGAGACAAAAAAAAACCCCACGATTTAGCCCTTGACAAACGTAGACTTGTAACCATCTGACTGGATCAGAGTGAAGGGAATCACAGCAGCGCGTACCACAGTGGCATTAGAAACGCAATACGGACTCTAGCCTCATGTTCCCAGCTTCCTTGCTGACATTGGATAAGGGCACAGATCCCCTCTGAGGAGGGATTCTCCATCTCCCAACCCGTCCCGGAGGTCAGCCATACGCTGCAGGCTAAGTAGGCTGTTGCTCATTCATTAGACAGCACTGGAAACCTGTGGGAAAAAGGAGGGGGGGGCAGAGACGGGGGCAGAGTGGGTAGAACTGAATAAAAGAGGCGATGGGTAAATACCCATCAGGCATAAGGGGACTGATTAGGCCCGACAGCGATGGGTACAAGCACGTCGTTAAACCATCTGCACATCAATAAATATGAACATCTCTGAATGGCGATCGTTAATTAGGCTCGATCCCGTTCATTCCGACGTGTGTACATATTAGCCCGTACCGGCAGCTGCTAATGACATCACAGACCCAATATTAAGCCATAGGCCGATTTATATTGATTTATCGCATTCGCGTTGAGTTTGACGTTGGCCCAGTTGGGTTCCGACGCGGAGGAGACCACTGTCCTCATTTTGGTTTGTTTGTTAGGGGAACCATTTCCAAAGCGGGATGCTGGTGACTGGAGGCAGCTGGATGCATCCGGCGCGGCCCCCACCGCCATCCCGGGCCCCTCATTAGAGAGCGGGGATCGCAGGGCTGCCACACGTCCCGCCGGTACTGACAGCGAACAGCGTGTTCGCCCGCTCCCTCCAGCAGAGACAGCACGTAGCCGGCGTTAATCAGCTCCGCACACCAGCAGGCTCTCAAAAAAAACACACGCAGCACAACATCACCCTACCCCTATCTCATTCTAGAAGCTTCCGAACACCGCCGAGGGCCACAGACTCGTACACGGATGCCCATGTGGCGATAAGACCTCATTGTTGTTACTGGAGGCTTATTTTGTTCACGAGTGTGGTGATGTTTTTATTGGGGCTGTTAACAAACGACTAAATCTCCCAGAAGCCCCATTATTAGAGACCAACATCACCGCATCGATTGTTGCCACGACGATGCCGTCCCTTCCAAAAGGAACAGGCAGACGCACAAACAGCCAATCGACTCTGTCTGTTTTCACAAAGCTTTCATTAACTCTTCCCACATTCGGTCCGTAATACTTTGACCTCAGATGGAGATACGAGGGGGTAAATGTTTGGTGAATTCTGTTAATACCAAATCAACCAATGGAAATCAATACTGACACCTCTGGAGAGCTGGACTGGGCATACATATCAGTCACAAGGAACAAAACAGAAACACTAAAATACAATGAGACCCATCTTTAGCATTCCTAAAGTAACATATTGCTAGATATATGTACTCAGGTGCTGTAACTGACCAAAATAAAAGCCCACGCCAAGCTCAGATAACAACGGCAGCCTCGGGCATCTTACTGGCTAAGGACACGGACTTGTAATTTGAAGGCTGTCAGCACAATTCCCGGGGGGGGCTGTTCTGTTGAACCATTAACAAAAAGGCATGTAACCTGAATTGCTCCAGTAAATCATCCGGATCAATTAACCCTGCTTTAAATTAAAAATTAGTAATTTCAAATTAATTTTGATTTATAATTCATCATTATAAATTATAAATTTCTAATTAAAAATTCCACTCCACGTCCCTCCCGTAGCTAGTAAAATGTTTATAGTAATTCGGATACAACTTGCATTATAAACGTGTTCGTAAATAGCCACCCTTCGTCAGTGATCGTACAGCCACATTTTTTCCTCTCGTTGCCCAACAGGCATTAAATACATGCAGCAGCGTTTAACTGTCACCAACACCTGGAACAGGGCCGTTGTTCTCACCTAAAATTTGCCTACATCTGGACCCTCAGCTCAGATGCTATCAGAAGCTACCGACCGCGCAGCCAGATCTGAGCTCTGGACAATTCCTCACTTCTACATTAATTCGTTAAATGAAAACATACCTTGATCTCAAACTCATCAGCTTGGATTTTTGCCATCCGATCTTTTCATTTTTTTAAACACGGTTTCATTTGTTTAATATTTAATGTTCGTGTGTGATAAGCGCTTAGTTTACAGGACCTCGTGTGTGTCAAGTATTAAGTGCCCACCCATTCAGCAAACAGTCTAATTGTAACGCAAACGGACAGGCATGCAGGGTTTGGTCATTTCTGTCAAGTCACGCTGATTTCAGTAAACACCGCTGTGCTGGATGATGCGGAAGGACAAAAAAAAAAGAAAAGAGAGATAGAGCAAAATAATAAACTAATCAAAACCAAAATAACATTCTTCATTATCGGGAGTCAACAGTATTTATAGCATTTCCATAATGTCACAAGTATCTTCTGTAAATGAATACCATCCCTCCCACTGCTGTGAATACGGGGAGGACTGGAAGATGCAATAACATTCATTTCCAGCCTCGTTAATTATTATTAATAATAACTATATAACAACAAAGACAGCGATAATATTCTCACCCCATCACGCATCGCTGACCACCCGCAGGAAAGAGCAAGCGTTTACCTTTAGCAAGCGGGGTGTGTCTCCTTGGCGACGGGGCCCTCTCGTGATTAATGGCAGGCTCTTCTGAGGACGCGGCTCCGCCAACCTCGCCTGCCCCGCCAAACATTTCGGGGCATGGCCCTGGAGCGAGCGCCACCCTGTCGTTTACCAACGTGCCTGACTCCCGGCGGGAAATACCCCCGCCTCCCTCATCCTACACCTAGGATATTTTTAGCCCCTTCGCTCAGACAGCCGCAAATTTCAAGATTCTAAAACATGTTTTTGGGTCAACATCCGCCACGCCGTCTCAGTAATCAGCTGCACAGTCGTTAAGTAAACGTGCTGATGTGACTGTAAACACATGCATCGCAGTACCGTTTCCTGCTTTTACTACTCCATGGAATCGCCCCACCATGGAAGCCAAGGAAACACTTATAATGGGGCTGGTGATTAAGAATTTATGCTGGCTATGGGTTCGAATCCCATGGCTAATAGAGTAATCATATCAGCAGATCCTTAACTGCTGGGAAAGAGGATGACCCTGTGCTCTGATCCTCAAAACCTGTCCACGAAGAGCATTATGGGATGGGTGAAACTGGATCAATTTCTGCACTGGAATCAATAAATTACTATTTTACCGTAAAGAATGAGCGCCGGTTTCTGTCCCTACGGAGCCTCCCCGTGACACGTGCCCACTGCGTGGAATGACGGTGCCCAAGATCAGCAGACACTACAGCCCTGCCACGCACTCGCCTGCCGGGGGCTCCAGCGGACCAGGGCCGTCGTGGGCTCGCTGCAGGCTGGGAGCATCGCTTGTCAGCTCCATGCCCGATTTCAGATGCGTTGCTAAATTCCTCCCTTGGCAGGAGTCAGACATGGTGTAAAATACCCACAGAACATGAAAATCTTACCTTATAGATTTAACTATGCTGTAAAACGGCCCGTAAACCCAGCAAAGGCTACTCCGAAGATGAGGAATCTGTATCCACAGCCTATAACTTTCTGCCTCACAAACATCTCGCATGTCCTATCGCCAAGGCTGTGCTGAATGAGATCATGCTTTCCACTCACTTCCGGAACGCCCGACAAAATCAGTCACCTGACCCGTAAAGATGATTCAGTTCACAGTGTGTTTCTCCTGATATTATCGATGGCCCAAAGCATTTATAGCATGTAAATGGTTTATGGTAACAATAATAATTAAAAATAAGTTGGTTGTAAGTGTTAGTGTCTTATGTACTGTAACCTGAGGTGAGACAGTTCCACTGGTTTCCTAGTGACCAAATCTCAAAGTCAACAGGCCGTCTCTGGACAGGGCCGCTATCCCACCTGGGCACATGCCCGCTTTATCTCCACACCTGTGTGTCCTCGGTAATGCCTCATTCACTCCAGAGAATTTCCTGGGAACAAAGACAATCGGGGAAAGGAGCAGCCACTAGATCACCGATTTGAGCTCCCAAGGACGGGTGGCGGTCGCAGCGATAGTACCCATGTCTGTCCTGGCTCCACTATCTGTGACCGACGGGCCTCCGGAAAATAAGCAGACCCCCTCCCCCCCCCGCCGGGACCGGCTGGTGACAGCATGCCCTGGGTTTGCCTTCATCTCATCGCCGTTCTCAATTAACTTCCCTTATCTGGATCGATTTTCCCGCCCGAGCGGGACGGGCTGCTGGCGCCGAGCTCATTCCGGCACTCCCGGAGTCTGGGATCAGATCGGTCACACACTCATCCTTACGAGAGGTGCGGGATTAAGTGGCTCACACACCATTTCTCATACATTCCCGCTAATCCTGGGCACTGTGATTATTCTTTCTGGCGAGTGTCTGAAATGTAAACAAGCCGAGAGATAAATGGGGGGGGGGGGGGGGGGGGGGTGTCCCCATCTGAGATGTTAGCTGGGTGTGTGGTGTCCCTGTTAGGAATTATATACACTTGCTAACTGGGATTCTCCCCCTCTGTGCCATTTCTATGTATTTAGGTAAGTGGGTGATGGATTTTGGGCCATTGTGGGGACACATATGCCCCCCACCATCCCTTCAGAGAGTGGACAGAGACCCCGAGAAACAGATCCCAGGCTTTAGGGGAGATCGCTGCAAATGGTGTACTGCAGAGGGGAAGGGTAAGTGGGAGGGGGGCTATGGATCTGGCCACCAAAAACAGCACTTAACTCATCAGGACCCCGTTTGGGAGCATGATAGGGTCTCGGTGCGGGGGCCTGTCCAAAAGCAATCCAGGACACGGGCACGCCCAGGGCCCTTTTATGCCGCCCCGCGGAATTTCAGGTTTTATTTTGGGCTTTAATTACTATAATTTCTAAATTAGATACAGTGCGGCCAAGCTACCGGGTCCCTGACTGAAGCAGCAGCAGAGGGCATGCCAGGGGAGGCTACAGGCTGCGGCAACATCGTCTCGGGTGTAAACACCGACATGGAGCAGAACCACGTCATCCCGAGTGTAAACACCGACATGGAGCAGACAGGCGTCATCCTAGGTGTAAACACCGACATAGCACAGAACCATGTCATCCCGAGTGTAAATGGTGCAGACCTGTATCATCCTGAGCACAAGCACCGACATGGCACAGACCTGCATCAGCCCACATGTAAACAACGGCACAGTGCAGATGCACGTCATCCTGCTCATAAAGACCGACATGGTGCAGACCAGCATCATCTTGAACACAAGCACCGACACAACGCAGACCCGCGTCATCTTGCATGTACTGTAAACACCGACACGGCGCAGATCCGCATCATTCCGCATGCGTACACACTGACATGGTGCAGACCTGCATCATCCCACGCGTAGACACCAACATGGCACAGACCAGTGTCATTCCCTATGCGTAAACAACCGACATGCCGTAGACCCAAGTCATTCCACTCAACACGGCACAGACCGGCATCATCCAGCACATTAATACCCACATGGTGTAAGCCTGCCTCATTTCGCACAAACACTGACTCTGCGCAGACCCGCGTCATTCCCTGTGCATAAATTACGACACGGTGCAGACCTGCATCATCCTGCGTGCAAGTACTGACATGGCACAGACCCGAGTCATCCTGCACGTATACACTGACAAGTTGCAGACCCACGTCATCCCGCACATAAACACTAACATGGCATAGACCGGCGCCATTCCTCGTAAGACACTGTGCAGACCAATGTCATCCTGTACGTAAACACTAGCATGACGCAGACCCATGTCATCTTGCATGTAACCACCGACATGCCGCAGACCCACGTCATCCTGCGCATAAACATCGACACGATGCAGACCGGCATAATCCGGCACACTTCCGCGAGAGCGTGTCCAGACAGAGCAGGTGCACATTTTTCACCATATTCCCAAAATTTGAAATAAAATTTGGGGATTTTCATTCTGTCTATGGTTATTAGTCGTTTAGCGCCCATATTAATGTTCTTTTTGCAGATTTGTTAACCCGAATATTTATGAAAGAGGCCGCAGTCTGCCAGTGTACTTCAGAGGGGAACCCAGACCTCTACATGGAAGCACCCAGAAATGATCCTTGCTGTGTACCATAGGCATACTGCTTGCAATTATCCATGCACACCAAACCTCAACATGGCCGTCAAGAAAGTCTTTCTGGACCAGACCTTCTCCAGTTTGAATCCTCACAGCTTGGAAGGTTGAACATGTGCATGCATGTTGAGAAAACAATTCAAATTCAGGTATTTTTACTGCATGAACTATAAAATCAAGGGGAGACCGTGCAGGTTGCAGGCATGTACGTGGCCTGTCATTTCAATTTTTATTTCATTATTCTATTCTCCTCTTCTGCCCCCCCTACCCTGAAATCCTGACCACCAGCCCAAAACAGGAAGTGGTCAGGACCCCCCCAGCTAGGAAGTCCATGCGTTCCCTCCGTTAATTTTATCGACGCAATCTGATTAATATTCTGTGTGGTCAGAGTAATTGTATTAGTGACGGAGATATTTTTCACGTTTGCTCGCCCAATAACACGTGCTATAATTAGAGAAAATGCAGCTCCCAGCATCCCCTGCCTCTCCCGATCGATGTGGGGGTCATTAAACAAACTCACAGCTACCCCCCCCTGGCTATCGATCAGCACATCCCGCCATGCAAATGCGCAGTGCAAACGAGCGCACCGAGAGAGGAACACATCCCACGGGGTGAATCAATACCCAGCGCCGGATAATGGAGGCCTCGATCAGACAGCTGCGCCCCCACCCCCCCCCCCCCACTGCCGACCGTGGGCCTGAGCTGCGGCACCTGCTAGCTCCGGGGAGACTCCCCCCACCCGGTCAGGAGGCTGACCACTCCTCCAACCCCAACCACCAACCGCCATTTACTGCTCAATCAGCCTCACTGCCAGATACGAGTAGCAGATCGTAGATAACACAGATTCACACCTGTGTGTGTACATGTATGAGAGATAGCCCTCATCCTGCCTTAAACATACATCCTATTGTACCCCTGCACTGCCTTCATAAACCATCCCCCATCCCCACATGCGTGACTGATTTCCTTTTTCTACAACCATGCAACGTAACACACCAAACCTTCGGAAAGCACCCCCTTCCGCTGTAGCTCGTGGGTGCCTTATGCAAGCGTTATGAAAGTGAATTCCGTTCCTAGAATTCAGGACGTAAGGTTCACAGCAGAGGAACCAGGAAATCCTTCTTCTCTTTTTTTTTTTCCACCGAGCTCTGAATAGGCTTTCTGAGATCAGGGCCCCAACACGAAGGTTAAAGTGAAAGCATAAATCCATCCTTAAACAACCGCTAATTACAATTTCTGTCACATGGCCTGTATTTAAACGCTAATCAAACAAATAAAACAAACAGCGCACAACAATCGTTGCGATAAAGGTCACTGCTTCTGGCCTCAAAATGCCAAAATAAATTGCTTTAGAAAACGATTCCGTTATAATTCTTATTGTGATAGTGTTCATTAGCTCGGAATGCTAAATAGCTACTGTAAATATTTATATTCAGTCAGGCACCGTGCAGACCTGCTATGTTTAATCTGCGAATTCACTGCCACGGTTAGCGGGCGCCCATCAGAAAGTCTGTGCCCCTAGTCGTGGTCTCACCCCTTGTATCTCGCCAGAGGGCCTCTCTTCCGTTGCAGAGGCGCCGGCGCGTCTCTGGCACTCGATTGCCCGGGTAATTAACGGCCTGCGACAGAGGACACTAACGAGGGAATGAGGAGGCAAGGCGACGGGCTGGAGCACGGGAGGCGGGAGGCTTGGTTTTGAACGGGGCAGGCAACGCACACAAGCCTAAGAGGGGATTATTTTTAAACAAGGGCTTTGTAATCCGCCCTGTGCAGCCTGCCCTGGGCAGATGTTAGATAACAGCCACACCTCCGAATGTATTTTTACCGAAAAACAAAAGCACAATATAAAAAAACAACATGGCTGCACCTTTCTCCCACAGCACCCTGAACAAACAGATGACCTTATTCCCCCCCAGTAAAATTATCAAATGTAATAAATCTAACTCCATGACGATCTGTACGATTGCGTTTTATCTGCGAGGTAATTACGGCATGGAAATGTACGGTCCCACAGGATTAGCAACTTATGCCAGGCCAAAAATACTGAGGTCCCTGCAGGTCAAGGAAAAAAGACACGGACAATAAAGCAATCAAGGTCAGGCCTTCTTCCTCTGCATGCAGACTCCAGGGGTGGAGGGAGTAACAGTGAGCCAATTAGAAGAGGGGGTTCGTTATCAGCCAATTAGAGGTGCGGTTTTAACAGCCTCGAGAGTCAGGATCCAGGAGGCGGGATGCGGAATTAGAACAGAGAAATGCCGGAAAGCGTGCCGTGACGATGGGATTAACGCAGGCTCGATCCGACCTGGAGCCGAAGGTGGTAACTGGCCGTGATGATGTCACATTATTTTGGTGGGATTTTCCTTCGATGTTCTGGAAGCACCATGGGAGGACACCTTCTGGCAGAAGAACCACATAGAACCAATGGGGGGGAGGCATTAGCATATACAGAGGCTCGTCCTCTCATGTGACGAATGGCTTTTCTGTGATGATTGCTGGGAGGAGGGCAAAAATGCCTACGGTCATCATCTGCTTTGGTGGAGTCCCTGATGCTGTACAGCAACTCCGGGGACTGAAAATAGCAATTGACCACTGCCGCCAAGATGACTTCATAACTAATAATAATAATAAAATAATAATTTTTTTTTTTTTTTACCAAGCACAACGTAGAAAGCTCTACGTGCAAATTCAGTGTTACCCTGTCAAAGGTACAGGGGTCTCACATCCTGTCTCATCTCACAGGCCAAAACCCAAACCCAGGGAAGTCGGGGGGCACCGTTCCCATCCCTAACGGCCATTGTGCGGCACAGCGCAGTGCCGCGGGTCCACTAACCGGGTCGTTCCCACCCGGCTGCCTGCCACGTCTCTTTCTGAACTACAAAGAACAGGTGTGTACGTGTGCTAAATCGCCGGCCTGTTGGCCCAAGGGGAGTGGGTGGGGGGCTATCCATTAGGCACAATTTAGCTGGATGATCAGAGTGTTTGAAAGGGCAGATCAAACAGTGCGGAGAATCCCAGGTGTCCGGCCCGGATTCAGACCCCCGCCACAGCCAGGCCACTTGTAGCTAATTTATTCCCCACTGGGAAATGAGAGACAACTTCTGCGCACGCCTTTGTGGAGCGATGATGGGGATGATACAAGTTTGCTTGGTGCAGAATCAAGGGGAGGGGCAACATAATGCCAGCGACTGTACATCTCATAACTAATAAAACGGCACCAGTGTGTGTCGGAAGGTTTCCAGTTCAAATCCCATGGTTTGCAGAGTGATGTCACCACTGGGCCCTTGTGCAAAGCCCTTAAGTTCCACCTACAACAGGGACCGGCTGACCCCGCTGTCTCAAAAATTTGGACAAAAGGTTCTGCTAAATAAATAGAAATGTAATAAAATGGTTACATACGACTAAAAACCAGAATCTGGCTTGTCTACCACCACAGAAGATCGTCCTTATGTGGAAGTTAAATCTAGAACTAAAAGTTCTGGAAATCCAAAACAAAATGAGGACACCCAGTTGGACTAGGTCGTTAACGCGCACAGAAAGCTACCAAACTCTCCTTCATGTACGCAAAGTTTATCCACTTCCTTAACGAGCGAGCGTGTAGAAGATGCAATCGTCAGCCGCTCCACATAATTAGTCCCCCCGACACCAAATCGCTTCCTTTTCACAGTTTTCTGTTCGTCTCCCCAAGTCTGTTACACGCGCCGCACTTCCTGTTAGCGAATCTGCTTCTCCCGCTCATTGTCAGCGCTAATTGGTACGGGCAGTAACAAGGGGGGTGAGGGGTTGGGGGAAGAGGTAAACGGTTATACGGGATTAACGAGAGCAGGAAAACAAAAACAGCGTCGGATAGCGGGATCGCGGCCCTGTTAAATGCGTGCTCCTAACAGCGTACGAGCCGGAAGAGCGTAACGTGTAGCGAAGCAAGATGCTACGGACACTATGGCAACAGGACTATGCTATCGTCGTCGTGGGAGATCTGAATCTGGGGCAGGACTCCCGCTTGAGGCAGGGACAGGGAACGGCGTCCCTAGCCCCACTGTTGATTTATGGCTGGGCACACACCGACCCGTCTGGGCCACGGGACGGGGGCAAGGATGAAAATAACAGCCCTGGCTACAGACCCACCGCTGTGATCCTCCAGAATGCCTCACATGGACCCCTGACAACAGAAATAACGATCTGCCTAAAGGCTGACCATTGTTCTGGGCGTGAGGGAAAAAAATGTTTCCTTATTTTTGCAGTTAAGGCTGAAGCTGTATCACTTAAATGTGGCAGATCAAGTTTCATAACAAATTTGGGGAACCTAAAGTTACTTTTTCAGGTTGATTTAATACAAACCCAATACAGACCAAAACACGGCCATTTCATAAATGGACAGTTCATTTCACCAAGCAAAGAGACACTTTGCACTTTACTCTTCCATATTTACTATTTCAGCCGTTTCTTCATTTATCTAGTATTTATTCATATGTTTAAAAATGTATTTCACCAGATCTTCAATTTTTTTCTATTAGTTTTTCATTCATTCCGTAAATCCGCACCTCTGCAGTACCTAGTCATGCGCCTGCTGTAATATTTATGAGTGCCCCATTTGTTCTATGATGTCCTATTCTTGTTGGGTGGTATATGTTACAGACTTAGAATAAGAATTCCTATGTACTGATGTAAAAAGGCAAATACAGAACCTTGAGATCCCTGCATTCTATTTTCCCATTATTATTCTTTTGTAAAAATGGCATCGCACCTTGGCCTTTGAGCTGTCGTCGCCTGCGTAGGGTATTTGGGAGCATTATTTCCACTGTGCACACGCGGAAGGCCTGCTGCTGCTTTTATCGCGGCCTGGAGCCCCGCGAGAGAACGGCCGAGTCGTTACCGCGCAACGTTTGCATCTTATCCGCAGCTTTCATCTCGCGTCCCAGGCCCGCGAGCGCGCATGCAAAGCACGGCGGCAGGCGGGAACGGCGCTTTGACTACCCTCACGCGCCCGTGGTATGGATATTCAAATCACGTGGGATGGGCGCGCTACGCAGAAATGGTGCATTTTCTTCCGGACAGTTAAGGGGATGAAAAAAAAGTTATTCTTGCCACAATAGACAGAAGGGAGGCTTTGTAATCGGAATAACGGTCCGCCGGAGATGTACATATCGCAGATTTTTTTTCCCGTGTCGCGTTGATGCCGCCATCTTTTTAATGTGGAAAAATATTCCATACGGACATGCGGGGTTAAAACGTTACACCGTGGGATTAAAAGCTTGCTTACCAATTACTTATAATTATACATAAGGTATGTGCTTATATAAAATCTTCTTATATATTTATACATTCTATATAAAACAAAATGTATAGAATAAATTGAGAATATATCAATCTATATTTATGCATATTAAACCACAGAGGAAAAAAACACGGGGTGTGGATGTAAAAGCTAAGTAGGGGGGATCCATGTTCCACCGTGTCCAGCGTGGAAATCACACGCCATTTAAATTGGCGGCGATCGCGGCTCGGCGCCCACTTACTTTGACAGGTGTGCGGCAACGCCGGCTAGCCGATTTTAAAACGCATCCATTTCCTTAGCAACTGAAAGGCGGTTCGATTTAGAGAGGCAATTTTACCAGATGGCTCTGTAAATACCTCGCCATGTGTTCCTGCCGAGATAGCGCGATGCCTCGCGACGCTGGGAGCACACGCGCCTCTACCGTCGCGCACGCACACGGACGCACGCGTGCGTGATCTGAGCAGCTACTGACCCTGACCTACAGTAGTTACTCTACTCCACCCGGACTCTGCAGGGAAATTCACTGCCAATCAAACATGTGGCTGATTTTATACTGTTCCTCCTGCAGATGCCATCTGTACTTAATTTATACATAAATAAAGCTCAGTCGTGTTGTGTTTTGGATGTATTGGATTACATTGTAGTGGTCGTGTGGCTCAGCACCTTAGGATGCTGTGTTTGTCATCAGAAGGTCACTGGTTTGAATTCCATGGTTGGCAGGGTGATGTTACTGTTGGGCGCAGTTGTACCAGTCTGACCTTGCAACCTTAAACTGCAGGTCATTTTGGAAGAAAAAAAACATTTCCTAAATAAAAAGAATGTGTACTGCTGGGGATTTGAATGTGTGTAGGGCGTTTGCATTTATTCTCTCTCTGTCATGCAGACTTCCTCCTTCAAGCTCCTCCCACAGTCCCCAAAAAAAGGTTAATTAGTGTTTCTATAATTTCCCACAGTATGTGAGTGTGTCCCCTGCAACAGACCGCCATCCCAGCCCCGGTTCCGTCCTGCTGCGCGGTTCCATGGAGAGGTGCCGGACCTACCGTGATCCACTGCTGGCTGAAGGATGTTTCAGCACACAGTGGTGGGATTCCGGGGAAAAAAAAGCTTTCCATCAAAGTAATGTGGATCTTTCGATTCCCTAAATTAATACGTTATTAATATGCATATGATATATATAAATAAATATTAGCTGACAGACTGACGACAGGGTCTCCTGCTACTGGTCATAGTATTTCATTCCGGTTTGTTCATAAAGGAGGGAAATCCTTTGTTAAGGCTTAGTAGTGACCCTTCCTACCCCAGCATGGGGTACGAGCAAAAATGCAGAGTCAAGCTCATCCGAGTAAAGTTATTTTTGCAGATCCAGCAGGGCGGCGAACTTGGACGTGTGGCCAGGACTGCGGCGGTAATCGCCCTTGACGTTGGGGGCCCCATCGTGTCCGCCGTTCGCCGAGAGAGAGCGCCGTCCGGCGCTGCATCCTGCCACCCTGCCGTGGCAGATGTGCGCAGCGCTGGCCAGCTGTGCCCAGCAGTCTCCATTCTGCGCAGCCCAACTCTCATTGACATTGAACCCACCCGAGCGTTGTGGCGCTTCGCCGTAAAAAAATAACGACGCCCGTGGCTTCCCGCGGCGGCCTCGCCTTTCAGTAGGACGACAGGGAAGCGGATCAGGCCGGCTGCAGGTAACCTCACCTGAAGAAACCACCACAGCTACACTTCGACTATGAGCTCATGCTTCCAAAGACAATACGAGTCTAAAAGAAACACTTTCAAGTACTATCCTCCGCATGGAACAGCCATCATGTTTAACGGAGCAGAAGAACTTTCGGAAAATTCAATCCAAACACATGACGAGCACAAAAAGCAGAAGTTTTGAGGAACACGAGTCTCGCGGCGAGGGCTAACACAGCTGGGCTTTCTGCGAGGCCCCCCCCTTTAGTACCCATATGCCTCTCTCTGGCATAAAGCTCCCCCTCCCCCTGCCTCCCCATCTACACAGACAGGAGCGTGATTAAGCCTGACTTGTCACCAAATTATATACACAAAGTTTACACGCATTCCACTTTCCTCCAGCTGTTGCTGATTTGTGGGGGGAGGGATGAATTGGGAGGCATTCCTCCCGGGTGATGGTTGCCCGTGCACCCCCTGCTGCCTCGGTTTGGGGAAGGGGGCAGGAGGGGGAGGCGGAGACAGGGACAGGCAAAGGTGGGAAGAGAGTGAAGTAGGGAGGGGGCAGCGCTGTACGGAACAAGCGGGAAAAAAAAAAACACAAAAGAGGCTCCGTAAGATCCGGCCCAGTCGGTTTCCGGCATCCGTTGCTCTCTGGGGGAGTCCCAGCTGGCCAGGTCCTGCCTCCCACAGGGCCCCCCGGGAACCCGGGGCCCGGCACGGGGGCCGCTCGCAGAAGCAGTGCTCACCTCCATAATTACGTAGGAGACAGATGACAGCTGTGCCTCAAGGTCAGAGATGAGCGGCGGGTTTTTTACCCGCCGTGTTTGTGTGCGTTGTTAATTACCGCCGCGAGCACCTGTGCATGGACGCAAATAGCAGCGGAAGACCGGGGGGGGGGGTACAGCGCCTCAGATGCGCCTTGTCGGAAAGACGGGCCGGCATGTTTCGGCAACACATAGTGTTACAAGCCAGAAAAAGAAGGGGACTGCTCTGCTTTTCCTAACCGTCATTTTATTCTTTATTCTATGTTTTTATTTGCCTTATCGCATCCTTTGCGAATCCTGCAGGCAAAATTTCGGTAATTTACTCTGTTAGGATCATTACCCAGGAAGGAGTAAATAACGATAAATAAAGAGCTGTAACGAGACTGTGCCCCAGGGCTGCGCAAAAGGCGTGATCGATAGTGACGAGAAACACGCACCTTGTTTGCACCATGACTGACGATCAGTCACGCCGCTAAATGCTTCCAAACTGCATTCAGGCTCAACACACACAAAAATAGACCATGAAAATAAACAGAAGTTCTTAATATTAAGTAGAGTTACCAGTTTCAGTTACCCGACCCTTCACCTTCAAGTCACAAGACTTCAGGTACAGCAAAAAAAATAGCTAATCCATAATTACCATTATAGGACGGGTCACATGACTATGGCCTTGCTCGCACTGGCGTTTCTTGATAGGAATCTTCAGCCTGCTATATGTCACAGGAGTTAGCTTGCCGTATACTATATGCAGGATTCTCGAAAACATCAAGAATTTAATTATCCGCCCCTTGAAACCGGTAAGCAATTAATTATGATTAATTAGACGTTCACTCGCTGACATGCTCTTAAGCGGCAAGCAGGGGGATCGCCAGTGAGGGGCGTTTATGTCGACACATGGAAATCGGACGCCCGGGACAGTGCTTGGTGTTCCTGACCCCATCAGCACCGCCAAACTGGCCTCCGAAAACGACACCCGAAAGTTCCTTCTCTCTGCCGCGCCTACAATCGTCTGTGAAGAACAATCAAATTCCAGCCCAGAATCTATTTTACAGGATTCACGTTTTTTAACAGTTTTTATTTGCACATGGATGCGACGCAGTGCCACTTCACAGAACACAGGACTCCGGGTTAATTTTCCCAGGAGACAAAGTGCAGAAATATACAGGACCGAGAGAACCCTGCGATGATTACTCAACGTAATTACCCAAATCCAAATTTGCATGCTGAATCTTAATTCATCAAATCCATCTTTCCCTGTAAGCTCTTTTCCTTCAACTGCTAGATAAACATGTTAAAAAAAAGCCTGCAAGGCGGTAAAGTAATTATTTGAGTAGCAATTACTTGCCAGCTAATGGCTATTGTATTGATTGCCATACCCTCTAAGTGCAGGGTCAAATGAAAATGTAATCAAAGGATATTTGCAGGGCCGGCTTCGTCCACACATCATCAGCGACGCTCATTATGCTGCCGCTTGGAATCCACCACAGCAATATTGTCCCCTGTTTGAGTACAGCTACATTTATGATAGTTAGGGAATATCAACAGACGGAATCTTTTGTAACGTCTTCCGAAGGCCAAACAGTACGATGATTAACCATAACCCCCCCTATGCTGCCTTCTGAGGGGGCGCGACTTCATGTGAAAGTACCTTAAAGAAGTAATTAATCTCGTTGAAAGCGTTGAAACCCATGAAAATGTCTTAGTCAGCTGACGTGGATTCTTATCATACGAAACTTGTCAAAAGGTCGCTCCGTCGCAGTTAAGTGCATTTGTTTTTCCAGGAAAATGCTCACCACAAGGGTCGCGAAGGTCAGCAGTTCATGTCAATGAATGAAAAGACGTCGCAGATATATAATAACGGGCACAGGAGTTCACCTCATTTTCAAGACGCGACCCTCAGCAGTGACGAAGCCTCCAAAACACCCTAAACCACAAAACTGCCACGTTTGCCACCAACTATTACAAGTCTGAGAAATAAAAGACTTGTTGTAGATACAGAAGCCCATTTTCATGTGAATTGTCTTCTGAAGTGAGCCGAACTGACATTGTAAACCCTTGTATAAAAGATGGTTAGCAATGGCTCTTTTTTTAGTCAAGAACTCCTAAGAACATTGTGTATCTACAGAAGCCATTATTCAGAGGTTACTGTGGGTCCTACACCATAGGTTACATCCACTAAAACAACTGAAGCCCCCCCATTCACTAAAACTGTGCTTATAGTGGTGAGAGACTGTCTTTTTAGGCAATACGGTTAATAGAATTACCAGAGCACAAATGGGTCTTTTTACGCCCTAAATGATAATTATGCTGGTTTATAAATGGGGCGTTAATGGCATATTGAGAAGTAATAGGATGATTGATAGGGTGAGACAACGAATCTCTGCGGTTTTTAAACTAAAGGCATCCAAAAATGACTGAGGCATCACAAATCTTTATTAACGACAGGGGGAATGTTTCAATACGTGCTCTGATGAAATGCAAAAAAACTGTCATAAATTACCGTATCTCTGGTTTCAAAGACATTATGCCCAAAACGTGGTGTTCTCTAATTAACTGCTTCTTTTGTGAAGATCTGTTATGCTGACCTCATTCTATTGAATCGCCGTGACATGAATGGCGGCCACTTAGACTTCCTAGTGGTTATTCTTCGCGCGACGTGGCTATTAACTTCCTGTTGTGAGGAAAAACTTTGATGGAACCAGCATCGTTCCATCAAAAAAGAAACAACGTTGAGCACCAAAATGTCTTCATGGTGCCAATGGGAAAAAGTCAAACTCCACTCGCAAGAGCACCCCGTTCAGGTCATACTGGCGAGGTGGCATTTCCATTAACAAACTAGCGCTACACATTCTCCTCAACAGACGGCAAGCTACCCTGCACCCCACCCCTCTCCCTCTTCACTTGAGGGGGTGCAGGGCTCCCTTCCCATGTTGCCCGGGCCTTGAGAGATACACGGGTATGCTGAAATTTCATCAACAGCGGGCTGGGCACTCCGCGAACTCGCTCGTAGGTTAATCCTTGTATCACACTCCAGCAGCGGTTCACTAAGCCGCTTAAGAGGACACATTATAACTATAACAACGAGCCGCTAATGGTTTTACATTCCTCAGAAGCATTCGAAGCCATCTCTGCCGCGTCTATCTCGTAATGAGATCTGCAAATCGGGGGAGGAGACGCAGCTGCCGAGAACGCTGATATTTCACTGCCCGGGACAATAAACACCAACCTGGAAAACAAACCCCCATCCCCTCTCGCGCCACAGTTTTTCTGTGCGGGTGGTTGGCCGGGCAGCTCCTTTGGTGTCCTTAACGTTGCCAGCGTCACCATCACTGGCTGGCAACTCCTCTGTGATTTATGACAACCTGCACTCTCGGCCGCATTTGAACATTTTCTTTTTTTCCGTGCCACATCTCCCCCTGAAGATGCTGTGAGATCATTTGTCATCTTATAACTGTACTTGGTCCAAAGAATGACCCCCCACACACACACACCTCCAGATTCGTAAAATCCACAACAGAGAGCGTGTCTCATAATTAAAGAGAACAGCCTGACTCAGCGGCCATAGCCATTGCTCTGTTTCAAGCTACCTCACTGCCATGACCTCATAAACATAAAATGAACTCTTCCCAATACCAGCAGGCCCGTCAAACGACAGTCTGATATAATTCCCTTAACATTTGGGTATATTAGATTTTCTTGGTTTCTCTTACAAAAATCACTACAAAACGATTACGAAAGGATTCTAATTTAGCTATAGTATTACCCAACAAACACAACATTTAGATACCAGACTTCTAGTAAGTTCTGTTTCCTCCAGAACTGAAAAATCCTCCTAACAAATATGTCTCATCAATGTGGCATCACACCGGGCACTTAGTGGCACGCGACGCTAGACCCGGGAGAAGCCCGTGGCTTCGCTCTGCCATGTTTCCAACACAGCTGACCTGGATATCTTTCAGTCTTTAGGCAGCTGTTCACTGCACACCAAAGCCTGCCATGATCATTCTTTAAATGCTAAGCTGAGAGGCTCCTAATTAGCACTGAGCTTCGAGGCTAATCTATAGCGTGCCTGCACTAACCTTGCGGTCAGTGATGAGCATTTCCATCGGCTGCCCCATCGGCTTGCCCTGGGCCCCTGACAGAAGCCTTCCAGACCTCTCCCATCCAATTGCAGACTTGAGCCTGCAAGGAGTCGGGTTTAGGGGCGTCCTTGCGGAATTCTGGTCCTGCACATCCTTCACATCTGCACCGGTTTGTACAACTGGCTAATTTACTGAACTAAGTCATTAGTCACGTGTCTACAGAAGCAACAGCAAAGGTCCTCGAGACTTGAACAGACCACATCCATGCTATGCCAAGCAGACCTGTACCTTCACCTTCCTGACCCCTAGTGTCTTGCTAGGTGTATTACACACAGATTAACAGCCAGATGAATGTTGGGACAGATGTTTCAGATGTGCGGAAATGATTATTGTGGCTTTCGGAAGGACATGGGAGATACAGGCTCCATGCAATTTGACATTATTCTCTGGAGATAAAATACAATTTACGTCATAGGTGGAATACAGGCTAGGTCTTATGTACAGCAATTGGGGAGGAATTTGCTCCATGCACATTGGTTTTGTGAGCATCAAGGGGGTCTAATTTTAATCCAGCATGCTGGACCTGACCTGCATCGACGTGCACAAAAGTTCATCACAAGCAAGTTACATTTTTATTTATTTAACAGTCACTTTACTCTAAAGTCATTAACATTTTTAAAATAGGAAATGGCATTAAAAAGGCTTTGGAACAATCAGGATTACTGGTCTTGCTCAGGGGCCTAACAGTGAAATCACTCTACCAGCCCTGGGATTAGAACCTATGACCTTCTGCCCCATGCTCCCACCCACTAGCTAACCGGCCAAGCCTATGGACCGCTCTGCTCAGGCCTCAGAGAGGGCGGCCCCATGCCCCCGCCCACTAGCTGCCCGACCGATCCTGTGGACCACATCAGAGAGAGCAGCTATGTGCTGCTTAACCACCCTGTGATACCAAGAGTTCATTTGCCCCCACGCTTGTCATATCCCTGAGACTCTTCTATTCCGTGACCTTTACGTTCTTGGGTCTGACCAATTCTGTGGATTATCACCTAGGATGATGGAGTATGTTCGCAAACCTGAAGTCGGGTCTGCAAGGTACAACAAAGAGACCATCGACTTGTACGACTGACCAGAGCTTAGCACTGCTATCTGACCCCACGAGAGCTTTCCGGAAGCTTCCCCAGCTGGTACGTGACAAAGCATGTCAGCGTCACGCCCACCACCTCGCTAGCCTGGCATCCTGACAAAAATGCAGCACCGGAAAACTTCCGTGCACCCATCTGTCCGTCTTCCATAACTGCTTATCCAACACCGGGTTGTGCTGAGTTTGGAGCCCATCCCAGGAAACATGGGGCTGGGAGCACTCAGAGTGGGATGCCAATCCATCACAGGGCACGCACACTGAGGCATTAAGGGTGATTTTGAGTCACCAAATAGCCCAGTCCACCTGTTTTCTTGGACGTGGAATAGGAGAACATGCAAACTCCACACGGAGTTGGGGGTGGGAATCAAACCGATGACCCTATGGGCATGAGGCTACCCACGACATTCAAAACACCAGCTCTCCCCATTAAATAGCTAAACAGTCTGACGTGTGTCACTCCTGCATCCTAATCGCTTACAAGATGCTGTTTTTTCCCTGTATTAAGAAGATTAACGTTTGCTAAGTGTTGCAGATGCAGCTGTGAGGTTTTGAAAAAAACTCTCACTGGTCATGGCTGTTGCAGCATAGGGGGCGATGCAAGAGGCCTGTGGTTCCTCATGGTTCCTTTGGGTGTCTCCTGCGGTTTCATACACACCCTCCACCTGAGATCTTTTCAACACAGTGCCACAGCGTACCTAGTTCCGAAATGTTCCCCCACGCCGCCCAACCCCCCTCTGCTCTTGCATATCACCACCATTTGCCGGTAAATCCCCGATTAGTTCCTTCCACTCGCTTGTCCGCCTCCTGCCTGGCCTCACCTGGTCCAAAACTCATATCATACCGGTGAAACCCAGGCTTCTAGTTCGCAGGATGGGCCTGTGCACCGGTCCAATCCGGTCACTGGCACTGGACTTGCTGTGCTGTAATAGCTAGCCTTCCATCATTAACTGTTACAATCAGTCAAATCCAGTACAAACACAAACATATGGACCTCCCAGCGAGCTGACCTCCGCTAGTAGGCCGAAATTCTAATCATGTGTTCCGAAAAAAACAACAAATCTTTGTAATCGCTGGTTATTTTATTAAACGGCATTTCATCCATGTGTCAAACCCACTGTTAGTGTTGAGTTTACGGATTTCCCGTTGGCTTTCTGTTTAATCTATTCCCTTAAAATGCATAATTACTGTAATGGACAAATATTCACTTTGAAACTGAAAGTATAATCTGTGCCGTAGGGAAGGGACAGAAAATTAGTGCCTCGATCTGAGGATGGTGTGGATGGAAAATGTGAATCGTTTCATTTCCATCTGACTTGGAGGGAAGTACCTGGGAGGGAGCTGATTGGTGCATTTTTTTTTTCGGAATGATTCCAAAGCCACCGGGCCTAAATTTTCCATAAGTAAAAAAGGGAATTAAATTCAAATCTGAGCTGCTTTCGGAAAGCTTCACCTTCATAAAAATGCATAGTTTTGCTGGGAGCAGGACACGGCTAAATATGGCCAAATATATACATTAAACCAATTCTGCTTCATGCCCTGCTGTGTTTACCTGGTAAAGACATCAAGACTTTAACGATTTATTGAAAGACTTACATTTATAATCAGATGACAGAGGATGCTCATAAAATGGACAGAATTGCAGTTAGCCGTCATTGCAGGGTTTGAACCACTGCTGAGCCAACCGCTTCCCACTTTGGGCTTCAGGGCCTGGTCACAAAGTCCTGCTTGTTCAGGCAGCCCAGATGTTAACAGGCGAGTCACACTAGATGACAGTAAAATTGGGCCGTTCTATTCAGGCACCTGGGAAGGACAGAGCGTGCCAAGATAATCCATTTAGATTGGCCAGGTTAGAGGATGCCATTTATCATAAAAATGGTGTTTTTTTTCCCCCAAACTGGGTTCCGTGGGACGGAACAGCCCAATCAATGAACTTTCCTTCAGTGGCCCGAGGAGGTGATTGGCCGAGGAGCCCGCCTTTATTTTTTAGCTCCCGCCCACTTCGACTACAAAATGGCCAGTTTGACTGCTGCCGTTTTTTTCTGTTTTTAACATCTTCAGGGACATTTTTTTTTTAGCAGAGGAAAGCAGTCGCCCCAATAGCAGAATGCCGCTGACAAACCCCCGTCTTCTCTGGCCCGAGGCCCTGGCTACAAATGTATTACACCCCAACCCAACCCCCCTTAGATTTAGCGATTTTTGGCACTTCTGTTCCGCTTCCCTCGAGGACGTTCTCGCTGCGGCGGCGGACTGAGCGTCTGACCGATCCGCAAGAGGCAAAGCCCGTGACGCACTCCTGAAACGCTGCCCCCAGGGCCAGCGCCTCCTCAAGGCGAGTCAGTAGCAGACCAGCCAAAACAGGTCTATTTTCCCCAGGCTGCTGCCAAAGCCTCGGGAGAGAGGCGAGGGAAATTAGCAGGTCGATACCCTTTTCCTCCATTAGACGAGGAGTTCAAAGGTCATCCCGTCACAAAGTCCAAACCTTGATATCGAACAGCGCCGGTTCCTCAGAGATACCGTGAGTCCCTCTAATCAATGAATATCACAAAACAGAGCTCAAGGTCAGCATGCATCCTATATATAATTCCTGCCGATTTATCGACAGATTCCTGAAAGTTATTCCCGACAGGCTTTCATTTTTAGCATAATATCCATCACCTTCCCACAGGCTGTCAGGCTCCTGAAGAGCACACTGCCCCATGCTTCCCACGCCTGCCGAACTGCCGGAAAGTACATCCGCTGCACTGCCGCTGTAAGCAGGGACGGTACCGCTGTGCATTTCCCAGTGTTACGTAGCGTTCATTGTTTGTTTTATGGAAATTGTAATGCAATGCAATGCAGTGCTGTGCAATGTTGTTATGTTAATGTTTCGTTATGTTAATGTTACGTTCAATTTATGTTCATATAGCACCTTTCACAACAAACTCACCCCAAGGCACTTTACATTGGTGTGCTGATTAAGGGCATAACTTTGGGTTGAGCACTGGGGGGGGGGGGTTGAAATCTCCACCCATTTTAAGGAGGCCCTGGGGGTTGTATTGGTCGGTTTTGATTATTGGGGAGGGGGGAGGTTTATAACCCTCCCATGATTTAAACTCATGGACACATTGCAATTTCATTAAGACAGCATAATACAAAGACAGGGAAAAGGGAAGACAAAGAAATGAAAGAAAGAATGAAAGAAAGAAAAACAGATGAGGACTGAGGACAGGAACCAAAATCTGTTGTGCTATGCTATGCTATGCTATGCTATGGATTTTTTCCTGTAAATTTTAGGCAAATAATTCCAAATCTCTGATGCTTTTAATATTCCTGCGTTCCAGTTCTTCAAGCCCCGCCCCCCCCGCCGGCTGGCTGCTCTGACGTCCCTGTGATCAGTAGCCTAGTTCATGCGTGTGCGTGTGTGTCTGTGTGCATGGGTGTGCGCATGTGTAAAAACTCTGCCTTCAGAATTGCCAACTTTGGTCAGCCTGCTGGCATGAGATTTTGAATTCAAGACAAGTCTCCACACACATGCGCATGCATTTACATGCATGTAACAGTTTTATTATTACCTTGTAAATATTCTGTAGGGTTTGCATACTACCCCAACATTCGAGATAGATAGCTAATTTTAGGTTTATAATGGAATAATATAGATTTGCCGTAAGCATGAACGTGAGAGTCTGAAAGCCTGAGCGTCACGTCATGTGTGAGTCGGTAGCCCTGTGTCTTCAGCACTGTGATGCCTGTCCTGTCATGGACGCTGTGCCATGAGTTCAGGAGGAATATTACTTCGTTACACTATGAAGTTACTCTTTCCTTGAGTTGAGCTGATTTAGCTAATTTTGTGCAGTAGCACGTTCAGAGTCCAGAGTCACAGGCCGCCTTACCATCACAAGGCCGGCATCCGGCAGCTTTTTTTTTTTCGCCTTAATCAGAGCCCCTGAGAGACAAAAATAAACTCAAGGTTGTTTTGGCTCCAGAGAGTCAGATTACTATGCAGGATTCGGACCAAAAAAAGCAGAACGCAGAGGGGGTTATGGGCCTGGTAATTCCTCACAGCTTTGCTTTTAATGGGGGGAAAAAAAATCAAACGAAAGTACCAAACAAAATACATTCACACAAACGATGCATTAGCCAGACATACATTTTTTTCATTGCTACTGCTAACACTGCCTGTCAATAAACTGCTTGGGGCTTTAACATGGATATCAGGGAGGGAGGGACTTGCAGATCGTCCACCAGTCACAGGCGGCGGGGGCTGAGGAACAGGGTGCTATTAAGGGGTCTCGACTCGGCGCGTTTTAAGCGCAAGGTTTAATTGCCGCCATATTTTACAGCGTCCCTGCGCTCGCCGGCGGCATTTGCATAGATCTGCTGGGACAGCCATTACGGGCGGAGGAAGCATTACTCTCTGTCCTTCAAAGACCCAATTTACGGTGCACCTTCTCTGGTCCAAAGGGGAAGTGAAAAATTATGCAAAGGTGCTGCTAACGTAAACGTGGCTGGGGGTGTCTCTGTCTGAGGGAAGTAAAGGACACAGGGAAGAAGTGTCATGCTTAAAATTGCAGAGTTTGCTTAATGGTTGTTTCCGGACAGTGTTGGGAAGCCGAGGGTGTTTTCTGTCAATGGGATGATGCCTTTTTTTAAACTTATGTAGAACATTTGTGTGTTTATTAATTGCTCTTTTTTTTAAACACCGAAAATGGAAAGGATTAAGCAACAGAAAGGGAGGGCGGTGTCATTTTTGCTTTCCAATCTGGTGACAGCATTCGCTTATAAAGGTCATGACCTCCACACTTCAGAACATGACCTTCTGACCCCAGTTAATGTAGCCAGCCTCATAAAACACCTCAGCAGTCAGGAAAACCCTCAGCCCTTGACAATATAACGATGCCATAGGGAATAGGGACCGAATGCCTTTGTATGTAAAATTCCTCAAATAAAATACAAAGCTTTTGGTATTTAAATAAAAGCTAGCTATAAAAGGCTTTCCTAATCCTAACCTTTTCAGTTACACAAATTTCCAGACTGCTTTGAGGAATACCGCATGTAAAGGGTATAAATGGTGTAACGTATATAAATTTTATGATTATTCATATCATTATAATAATAATAATAATAATAATGATATGTAATTTGGGGAAAACTTCAAAGAATATTTGTAGCCAACTCTATGGAAGAGTTAAATATGATATACATGCGACTGTATAGCAGCGCTCTGTACAGCGTTCTACTGAGAAATGTGTGGTCAGAACAGTAACCAAACAGTCAGTATGAAAGGCGCCACACCGCGACCGAAACACTTCTGAGCGGCACAGGAAGGCAGCGTAACCAGAACGTATTTTAGGGAAGCCGCAGTAAATATTTAGCCGATTTCACTGGTGGGAGGCTTCAATAATTTGTTTTTTTTTTTTAAATTCACCACCTTCTGGGCTTCCTGGTTCCCAGCTTGGTGACCAGACTGAGGACAGGCAGATTACCCATGATGCCCTGCCAGACTGAGGACAGGCAGATTACCCACAATGCACTGGCAGATCGAGGATGGGCAGATTACCCACAATGCACTTGCAGATCGAGGATGGACAGATTACCCACGATGCACTTCACTGTGACATGGCTGACCTGCGAGACCAGCGAGTCTTCTGGAACATAACCGCCATAACCTCCAGGTTTAAAACTAATTTCCCCATAGGACGCCCCAGACCTCTGTGCCAGGTTTTTTGTCTTACTGCAAGAGATAAACAGAGAGAAACTTTATTAATCCTGAAGCAAATTTGCAGGCTTACAAAAGATTCAGGCACTTAAACAGACATGCAGACAGCAACATCCATCCATCCATTTTTCATAATTGTTTATCCTATGCCGGGTTGCAGGGGTCCAGAGCCTATCGCGAAAGCTACGGGCACGAAGCAGGAAGTAACCCAGGACGGGGCGGCAACCAATCACAGCAGACAGTAACAATAGATAATAAACCACAGTAACCAGTAACAGTGCAAAGAATGTCAGGGTAGTGCTGCACCGAATTCCATAGTAAGAGCCTTGATATCAATGGTACTCCACAATGAGCGTATTAATGCCTCGTGGGTGTGTCTATAAGCGAACCCCCCCTCCCCCCACTCCGCACATGCTGAGATGCAGCAGGCGAGGTTTATCCGCAAGCTCGCAGGTTTTCGAGTCGGTGGCACGGAGCAGGTTAATGGGACGAGGCCAGGACGGGGCCCATTTGTCATAACGTCAATGGATTCAATAATTAATGGGCCATATCGTAGCCTCACCGCCTCCACCCCCCCGCCCAAATCCCACGGCCTTCAGTTTCGGGAGCATATTGTTCGCTCACTGAGGTCCACGGCGGGCTTTAATTTCTCATCATTAAGGAAACGAGCAGTCACACCAGGGACTTTTATTTGTTCATGGTGACACGCGGTCACAGAAACGCCCCCCCCCCCCCCACCAGCCCGATCACCCACCGAAATCACAAGCCAGTTCCTACACAATTAAAAAAAAAAAATGAAAAAAAATTGGCCATCCCACCGTAAGGATGAGCTCCAAAGGCGGATCGGTTCCAAACAGAAAATAAAAACATCCACAGCTTAGGAAACAAAGAAAGAGGAGATAATGCAGAAATAAGAAGCAGGGTTTACAGAAAGAGGCCGGTTCTGCTCCTCCAAGGCTAAACACAGCAGGCAGGACCTGGGGGGTTTCGATGAAGAGCTGGGGGTAGGGATGTCCTCTGTACCCCGAGAACGTCCCAGCGGGTTGTGAACACACCCACCCCACCACACCTTCCATTGTGCGCTGTGTGAAGGAATCCTCTATGTAGCGTGGAGACCAGCGTGCGAGTGAGCACATGCAAACCAGGCTGCTGATAAAGGAGAGGTCAGGGCACCCAGCCGCCAGGGGCGGGCCGTGCGGAACTGGGACGCAAGGGTATTAAAAGCAGCAACTGTGACGAGAGGCTCAACTGGGTTAATTTAAAAACTGGGAAATGCTCAAACTCTTTTGCCGTGGAGCAAAGGGTTATGGTAATAATTTTTAAGTTTTGGGGTGACGAGGATTAGAAGACATATTATTGATTTTCTTTGCAGGGTAGCACTGTGACATTGGGGGAAATAATTGTAATTACAATGGCAATTATGCAATTGTAATTACAAAAGTCCCTAATCGAGTGACACTGGCGATAACTGCAGCCATTTTTTTTTTAATTGCCTGCTTGGTTTGGGACTGCATTGGTTTGTAGCCGTGTGAGCTCTGCACCCTTGTGGAAATATCAATCTGGCCGGCGTTTCCCAATGCAGCACATTTTCGCTGGTGCAATCTTTCACTTTTCGCAGGCCGTCCAGAGGGAAATCAGAAACGGTGAAGAGCAAATCTACGGACGTGGCAACCCCACCGGGGGCCTATAAGGCTGCTAATCCAACCTCCTTCACTCCAAAGCCAGAATAGCCCTTTGCAGCCTAATTCTCTCGAACCTGCATTCCAGGTCCCGAGATTACATCTTCACCTCCGACTCCGTGTGCGGCTTCGGGGCCCGGCCTGTGTGTAAGGTGATAGGCATAATCCCGTTTAGCCTAATTACGTGTAGTGGAGTGGAAGACCCCGCCTCCTCATCACTGGCCCTCTCCTGGGGCTGCACCACCCAGCCTTCACCCCCGCTGAGGATATGAGGGGGCAGACCGGCCGTGTCGGAGAAGTGTCGGGATTTATAATGACGGTGACCGGTCCCTGGCGGGGGTTGGGGGGCGCTAATGAGCGATAGCCGCGTTCCCGGCTGCTCACCGCTTATTGTCTTCACCATAATGAAGTGCAGGCATTAGCCGGCCTGACACCGCCGTCGTTAGACTGCAGCAGTCCATCAGAGCCCCCCCCGGCGATTCGTCACCCCCCCCCTCCACAACCGCCTGCAGAGGCGCCCGCGCCAAGGGGCCCACGTCTGGGGTGCCCAGATCAATTAGCGTTATGCTAATCCAGGACTAGGAGCCTGTCTCCGAGCGGCAAAGTGACACGCTCCAGGAAGCACTGCTTCATCCGGGAATCATCCATTCCCATCGTTCCTCCCCGTTACCCCAAACGTATATTTCAGATGGTACATTTACTATATTTCAGATGGTACATTTACTATATTTGAAATGCTACATTTACTATATTCTATATGGTATGTTTTACGCTAATTCCCCAACTGGCCATGCATTCATTCTGTCACCACAGTCACCCCTGTGTGTGTGTGTGTGTGTGTGTGTGTGTGTGTGTGTGTGTGTGTGTGTGTGTGTGTGTGTGTGTGTGTGAGGCCACAGCGTACGCATTTCCGTCCCAGACATTCCCGGAAAGCATTCCTATTCCACCTTAAAATCCCGCGTGGCTGTCCTATTCCACCTTAAAATCCCGCGCGGCTGTCCTATTCCACCTTAAAATCCCGCGCGGCTCTCGTCTGCCGGAACCCGCAAGCGCCCGGACCATCAAGGGGAGGTTCATTAAGCGACTGCTGATACCGAGGCGACAGGAAGACAAACGGCGCCCCCTGTGCCAGCCCGATGAATATTAAAGGCCGGCACAGACATGAAACGAAAACACACAAGGTATTTCTACACAGCATCATCAGCGTCTGGCCGATATTAGAAAGAGGGAATGAATTGTGGAACGATAAAAGAATCTGAGGTGGCAAAATTTGATCAGCTACAGCATCAGATGATATCCTGACCTGCGGTTTTACACAGTGAATAGTCAGTGTTCTTACAGATGTCTATCCAAGGCTGGTCTTAAAGGAACCACTTGGATATACCTCTTCCTTTGGGGATTAAACAACTTTAAGTCCGCTAATTAAACCCCTTCCCCTTAATTAATAAAATAATCTGCGAATTTGAACAGAGGCATGTTAAAACAGCCACTTTCTGCACGAATAAACGAAAAAAATACCACAAAGTAACAGGCTGCAGGTGAGAGCTAAAGTCAGGCTCGTAAATCGCCACGGCGACAGACCATCCGCATGGGAAATCACTGCAGAATCAGACTCCTTTATTCTTCAAGTACGAAAAGCATGAGGAATTTGTTTTTGAGCAGGTGGTGGCATGAGGAACACAATTAAACATTCAATCAAGACAGAAATACAACACACAATAAATTAAAAAAAACATGCAGAAAAAGAGACAAACATGCAGGCGTGTAAATAAAGGTAAATAACGGAGATACAAAGCTCTTGATTCCAAAGAGACGGAACCCAACCCGCCTATAGGCCCGAGAGCTGGGGGCTGCATCCGAGTCCAAATCGCATCCCTTTTTTGCGGACGAGTTCTCCCCAGACGTAATCTTTTAGTGCAAGGCTATTAAACCCAGTCCGGTTCACCTGATACGGCCTTATTTTTGGCGACATCATTATCGCTGACTGTTTTGCGGGCACACTGATTGTTAGGGGTGGGGGGTGCGCGCAACCTCTCGGACACAGCACCTCATGGAAACTGTGTCAGCACACTGCCTGCTTACATCAGGGCTGGGGAGCAGAGGGCTGGAATGACAGAGCCCCCAGGGACAGTGGAGGGGGGGGGCAGAGGCATGTGGCCTGCACCAGGCTGCATTCTGATTGGAAACTCATTTACAGGCCATCTCTCTGGGACGCAGGGGCCAGGCAGGCGCGGCTGGGGGGGGGGGGGGGACGGGGGGGGGGGGGGGGGGGAGCGACTTGTCCTTTGATTAGGGGGGACATCTGGGATGAAGCAGTGCTCTCCGCAGCACTATTAAATAAAAAAGGGGGCAGCAGCAGCGAAGATTGAGGTGCGAGCGGGGGTCTGATAGACCCACCTCTCCAGAGATGGCTCCCGGCTCGTCTCATCAGCACCCACCCCCCTCCTTCCCCAAACCCTCCATTATCTCGATGGACTCTGCACCATACATCTATCTTCTCCCTCTCACAAAGTATATGAACTGAGACCAGAACTCGATTACGCGGGCAGCTCCGCGTGCAGGAAAAAAAAAAAAGTTTGATCACAGGAGGCCCCAGATGAGCCTCCCAGAGACTTTATTTCTTTTTGGTCGCGGCCCGTCGCCTGCTGCGAAGCGCCGGGTCATCCAAGTAGCACCGGTTGGGGTTAAATCCCACACCGAGACCGGCACCCCCCACGGGAATTTAATAGGATTCCTACACCTCTGTTCCCTGATGCTATATTTAAATCCGACGCTGTGTGTTCAGAATTCTTGATGTAAACTGAGGTCAGTCCTCTATCCCTGTCTCTCTCTGCGTTTTCTTCCTTCCTGGGAATTTGTTAGAGATTTGTTTTTGTTAAAAAAAAAAAAAAAAGTATTAATGCTTTCTTATTGTTTTGCACGTAAAGGTTTTTCTCAGAGAAACACATACAGGCACACAATAGCAAAAAAAAAAAGGGGAAATCCCATAATGCACTGGGACCTGCCTGAAGTAGCTTTCAGTCCAGAAGCAGCCTTTAGGTGCCCCCCCCCCGCCACCAGCACATCCCACATACGCCATCGCAGTCACGTCACGGCCCTGAGAGTAGAGAGGCGGAGCCACGATCACACCAGGGGATTGTGGGCTGCCACCTCATCCTGATTAGAGTCTGCCATGCTCACCTGCTACCTTCCAATCGGGCCCCGCCCCCCCGTTAATGGAGGAGCCCCTCCGCCCGCCCCCTCGCCAAGTGACACGCCGTTTACAGCGGGCAGCCGGGGCCCCCCTGAGGACGGAAACAACGGTTAGGGGGATGAACCAATCACATCGGAAGATGTCCACAGCTGCCGGGCCAATCTTAGCTCTGGAATAAACGGGAGAGAGGAATGCCGCTGTCTGTTTAATCAGGCCCACCGAATGTGGCTTTATCTCTTATAAAACGAAACCATCTGTACTGTGTAGGTGTACAGTTCATGCGCGGCTGCAGCGAGGGAGAGGGAGAGAGAGAGAGAGAAAATAAATAAATAAATAGATAGATAGATAAAATTCCCGAAGGCAGAAACTGGCTCAGAAGCAAAAAAAAATTAAATAATTTAAATCTCTTCTGCGCCTTAAATGAAGAGAGAGGAAGAAAATAAAAAAAAGGAAAGAGGCACAGGATTCGGAGTGGGCCCCGTGATGTCACCGGGGCCTTCGAGGGCCCAGAGCCTCAATCAGCAGAATGACCCTGGAATTTAAATCAAGAACCCACATTCCCCAGCAGGCCCAGCGCATGCGAGGCATCCCGGTGTAATCTGATGCATCTAATCCTGCGACGGCATGCGGCGGGCAGCCGTGACGGGCAGCCCTTTGTCTCTGCAATCCTGCGACGGCGTTTAAAAGTCTCTCGACTGTTTGCTGAGCGCTGGAGGTGGGAGGGTGGGCGGGTCTGTTCTCCCTCATCAGCATCTCTGTGATGTGGCACAGATGAGCCCCGAGACAGTGCGAATGGGAATCTTACAGATCCGCATCGGCTCCTCTCTATTCCCGTGGGAGACGGGATACTCAGGGACCTCCTTGGTCTTTTGGTCCCCCAAGGGGACACCTTCCTAAACGTCATACAAACACTTATCGTAAGGACACACCCAGGGGAATGCTGGGTAATATTTATCACTACATTTAAATAACCTTTACGTACAGCCCGACACCAAAGCAGACATTTTTACTATACAAGTTTCCTTATTAATTTTCATTTATTAAAATTGTCATGCTATCATTTTATTTGAATTCTCAGGATACTATTTACAAGGCGAGGGAAAAGCTTTAGGAAAAACCTACCTTTCAGCAAATTTTACCGTCTTTATCACTCTGAATCTGCCAGCAAAGATAAGTTTATACTTTGAATAAAAACCAGAAGGCAGATGTAAATGATGTTAAAGAAACGAAATATGAAATTGTGCCCAAACGTCAGATAATCAGCAGCCTGCCAAACATTAAATTCCCGCTGAGCTCTTTTCCGCTAACATTTCTGCATTTACCCAGGATCAGCCCAGTCCTGCAACCATCCCATGCAAAGACCCCAAACCCCCCGGGACTCACTAGCCATGCCCACCCCCATGGGTGTTACATTAAAACCAACAAAATTCCAATAAAAAAACAAACAGGAATGTTTCGGCTGTCTGTAGGTCACATTAAAAGTGGGAAAAAAAGATTCTACATGATTTAACTTTGTTTAAGTGAAAGACCTGCGATTTTAAGGGGGAAGCAACCCATTTACACACACTGTAGGTACAAGCTCCCCATCGCCAGATCGGCCCAAAGCCTCCCCCGGCCGATCATTCTTTTCATTTATGATCGTTATCGTTTACGATGGCAGATTAGCGCACGGGTGATCGGAGAGCGCACATTAAAGACTCTCCGAAGCAGCACGTGAACGCCAAGACCCCCGGCTACGGAGGGGCATCAAAGATGAACAGCTAATGAACGTCGAGATGTCAGACGATGCCTTCTGGGTCACGTCACACCGCCCCCCACTGTGGAAAGCACAGTCTCTCACCGGGGGGGGGGGGGGGGCGCAAGGGCCCTTACTAAACTAATGATCCCCCCTATAACACTGTGGATCCAACTCAGCATTGCAACAGCAGAGAGGAGTCAAGGCAGGCCTCCATTTTACTGGAAGAAGCAGGAATTTGGACCAGGAGTCAAACATTTTTACCACGGACATGGTATGTAAAAGGTCTACACAGTATTATATTCCACAATCAAAACATTTTGCCACAGACACACACCATGCCCATAGAAATTACTTTTATTTATTTTAATTTTTTATGGGGGGGGGGCGAATTTCAAGGGGGGGCTCGATCTTGTTATTTTGCGACCTGGCTATGTGCCGGACACAGACCAGGCTCTCCATGGACACGTCCCTCCGTGTACGGATGGGTTGACAATGGGCCGTTGTTTCAATTTCAGTTTGTTTTTGCAGAGTCACGCTAAGGCACTTGACAAGAGTGTGTGGCTATTCAGAACGGAGCGCTTTCAGATCTGAGCCGCTTATGCGTCCCGTTCTTCCCAGAATTAGCGGATAAGCAGTTGCGAGTAGCCAGATTCATGGCTGTGCTTAATATATTTGTCACTGGCGACATGGCGGTCTGTAAGGAGGCGCGCATTCTGAAAGGGGCGTCTTTCGGCGAGGCCGGAACAGCCCGCTCCCAGGACTGCTGACCGCTTCCTCTTTTTGTGGAGGCTCTGACCGCTCACAGCGGCAGAAGCAGCTTCTCTTTTTCTTGGGGGCAGTTGTGCGTGAGGCCAGGCTGGCTGAGGTGGGGGGGGGACACTGTCGATTCCGCCCAGCGGTGCTGTGAAAAAACGTGAGGAATTCAAAACAGGACACGGACGGCCGGACACACACACACACACACACACACACACACAATGAAAATCTGAAGCGTTTAATTCCCGCAAAGGCAGCATTCCCACTGCTGACTCGAAGCTCCATGGCCACTCTCCGAGGCGTTTCCGGCCATTCCGACTCCCGCATTCACGGAGGAATCGCTTTTGATGACGGACGTTAACAAATCTTACAAGGCAGCGTGCGGTGAAAGTAACAGATGTACCATAATACCAGCAAATCGTGATAATTGCTTTTATTACGAGTTTTAAACCTCTTAAGACTTAATTGAGCTTTTCATGAACCTCTGGCCAAAAACCATGGAAAAAAAAGCTACCGTTTGGAAGTCTGACATTTGATTTCCAGTCCTGCCAATTACTTACACCGTTACATTAACTATTTGTTTATTATAAAATTTGAATCACCCATCCATATTTTTCTTCTGCGGCCCCAGAGACGTATCAAACCGAGAACCACCCCCCCCCCCCCCTTTTTCTTGTAATTAGAGCACAGATTCCCGACAATCCTCCCTGCCACCAAAGCCGAGGAAAATAATTAAATTTTCCACTCAGCTTCAGAGAGAGAGAGAGAGCCATCGACCCAAGCCTTTTACCCCCCCACCCGACTGGCCCGAGTCCCCCCCCCCCCCCCCCCGGCAGACTTGTCACGTGTCCTAATGTGACCGATTCATTGTGACTTGGTTTAGATTCATAATTGGCTCCAGAAGACTGGTTACCCTCACACAGCACATGGGGGGGGCGTACCAGGGTACAGCGATGGCTACGATCAGACACCTCCAGCATGAAATAAGAGGACCTCTGTGAGGCCCAGGCAGGAAGGGCAGTGATGACGCCTCTATCTACGGCTGATTATTTTTAGACAATGCGAGACGCCCCAGCAGGTTCGGCCCCCCCCAGGCCACAGACGCCGTCCCACAACCAGTGACCAGGGATGTTTACTGCCATTCCTTAATTAACACATGTGGTAGCCACTGCCAGCAGGGAGTGGGACAGCATCACCACGTAGCTAAATGCAGCGGCCTGCACGGGGCTGAGCCCCCCCCAGCGGCAGTGGTGACCGGTGCCGAAACAGCCCCACTGCCCATACAGCCTGCGGTTGTGTGTGTATGTGCCCCCTCTCTCTCCCAGGCACTGACACAATAGAGAGCCTGATGTGATTTCAGGCATGGGGGGGCGGGGGGGGGGGCGAGATCCAGTTCAACAGAGCCGAGGCTGTTTCTGTGAGAGACACCAAAAACCTGAAAATCTGCCCACCCTGGATATCGATTTCCCTTCACATTACTTTGGTGCCCAGGGCATTCTTTCTCTCCCCCCTCCTCTCTGTCCTCCCGCCCCCCTGTGAGTATTTACACACCACCCCGTCCAGCTACTACATCACCGCCCCCGTCCCTGACAGGCGGCCATGGCGGCCCGCTTTGCCCTCACACGGCCACGGCGCCGAGCAGTCTTGTGCCGCGCCATTTACGCTCCGCGTAGAGAGGGGGAGGAGGTGTTTATTTGGAAAATAGTGTTTATGTGGGGGGGGGGGCAGGCGGTGGCGGGGTGCGACCGGCCACATACCCCCCCAACGGCAGCTCGGGGGCAGACTTATGATTTAGTAAAGCGTGATGTTTGCGGCTTTCGGCTCCCAGACGTGGTAGGAGTTAGATAATGACTTTTGCAGGGGGGGCTGGGGGTAACAGGATGAGGGTGTTTTTCCTCCTGAAGCAAAAAGTAAAGTGTTTAAAGAGCTCTAGGTTACCCGTGAGCTGTAAGTGGATCATGTTCGGATGGGGGTGGGACGATGTTTACCCCTGAACTGTATTCCCCAGAGTGGTGAGATATCATGCCAGTCCTCCCTGCGGGGGCCAAGAGTGACACGGATGATCTGGAAGCACAGTGGATGGGACCTTGAGGAACACCTAGGAGCCGCCTGGGAGATGGCAGCCCCCCGAATAGCAAAATTAACCGAGGATGTTAGGTGTGATGTCAGCCTGGGGCAACGGAGCATCACATCCCAGCGGGGGTGGGGGAGGGGGGGGGCACAGAGGGTCAAGTGTGCCATCATCGATCACGGTGACCCCCACTGCGGGAAGTCTGACCCCATGCAGACCAACTCCGACACGTCTGTGCTTCCCTGCATGACGAGGGCGGTGACGCAGGCCACGCCCACTCCGGCGCCCAGAACCACGGCGATTGTCACACTCTTCCCCACTCCTGAGTATCGCTGTGTCATTGGCATGACGGGTTCCCTGGGCATGCCTGCCTTCACTACACCTACTCTCACACACACACACACACACACACACACACACAAAACAACATTACATAACCGTTTGTTACATCGCAAAGTTCACATTCTATCCAAACAAAATACCAGAGACTGGCAGTTTTATATTACAGAACTCATACATCCATTTTCCACAACTGCTCATGCAGTACAGGGTTCTCAGTGAGCCTACAGCCAATCACGGGAGATGCAGAAACGACCTGGGTGGAACTTCATGCTACAGTCCAAAGACATGTGGGACATGTGGCTTAGGTGAACTGGGGTCTCAAACCTGGCGTGATATCGTGTATCAGGGGAGACAGACCGTCTCCCGAGGCACATCACAGGAATCCAGATCCCAATTCAGGCGAAACATGAAAGTTACTGGGAGCCAAGGGCCCCGTTCTCCTTTCGGTTAACCTGAAAAGCCCAATGGACGGTGTATAAATCAGGGGTGTATAAAAAGGTTGGGCCACAGGGGCGTTGACCTCAGCTGACAGCTGATTGGCCCCCCTCCCCTGTCAATCACAGATTCAAAGCATATCATTGGTTAATGATAAGATGGGCCGCTCTATATGGCTTATGGCCCCTGAGGGACCCAGGTGGCACGCGCAGCCTGCGCTGCAGGTCACAGTGGTTCTTCTCCTTTCTAAATTGCTGCCAAGCATTCAAGCGACACGAGGGCACATGGCTTTGATGTCGGCATGATATCTTTGGTGCCGCGGCACTCAAACCGGAGAAGGGCTGACTTTGATTTTTTTTTTCTTTTTTTTTAACAGATAGAACAGACAAAAGAGGCTTTAAAAACCATCCGCAGCGATCGTAATCTCTCCTCAGGCCAAAATGTGGGCACACCATGCAAAATCACCCAGCAGGTCACACCTTATACCTCAGTTATTTCGGTTAAATAACGTGAAGAATCATTACATTTGGATGTTTTTCATTTCAATTATTTTAATAAACGGTTTATGCAACAGGCCACATACTGACTGTCTCATAAGCTGCACAACAGGCCGTGCAGTCATACGGATATTTCCCATAATGCAGCTCTCAGTGCGACGGGCCATCATTACGTTAAATGGCAGCTGTCACGACTTCTACGTGAAAAATGTGGCATGAAGGGGTGGGTGGGGGGGGGCAGTTAGCGTCCAGCATCTGCACGGCCCGGAATCGGGAGTGAATCGGAAATTACCGCTCAGCATGCGAGACAGACGAGGGCACCGGGCATGGAGGCTGTAACATCCGCAGGGTCTGGGGAAGCTGTGGAAAGCGACACCGGAACATTGGCCACCCCCCCCGAGATGTGGAAGTAATGGATCAGCCCAGAGCACTCTGGCCAATCAGACGGAAGAATAGTTGTGGAATGCTCTGTACTGACAGGGTAGCAGGGTCCTGCATGGACCCTCCCAGATACGCCCCACCCCACCCCACCCAGTGAATGGGCCCCTGCCCCACGACCCGCATCAGACTTCACCCCCATGCACTACTAGCAGGTGAGTGTTTCGCCGCCCCGTCAGCAGCAACGGCGACGAGGGGTGGGGGGGAGCAGCAGCGCCAGGTGATTTATCGCCCGGCCCCCGGCTCATAAATCACGGCAGCGGCGCAGAGCTCTAAACGCCCCACGTTCTGACAGCATTTACCTTTTATAAATGATTGGGGTTTACCTCCCATTGCGATCTGCCCCGCCCACCTGCCACAGGCAACCCCCCCACCCTTTGCCTCCTTCCCATTACCACGTCCGAACCTGGGCCTGCGACCCTCCCCACCCCAACGACTGGACCCTCTCCAGCGCACCTAACCCCCCAACCCTGGCATTATCATTCGTAAAAAAAATACATTGAGTGCGTCCACAGTTGCCATGACAACAAGCACGCCATATGAGGGGGGGTGGATGGGGGCGGGATTTGTACACTTTGGGCCGCGGAGGGCACAGCTCACAGAGTGCGTCTGTGAAAACAGGAACAGCATTGAAACATTCTGGTTACTGCAACCCAACTGCAGAAGGGTTATGAACTGCAACACCCTCTGCTAAACATCCTCGGACATAAGAGAGGGCCGTCCTCATTCTTCATTCTTCCTTGACAATAGGAACAGAAGCATTCCATACCCCCCAAAAAGGAAGAATATACAGAGCCAAGCATATACAGAGTGTACATAAATGACCTCATGACTTTGAATGAACTTTATCAACAACGCTGTCTGCGGCAGAACGCTCCACTGTCATGCCAAATGCAAGGAAGTGAATTAAAAAAAAACTAACTAACTAGTAGCAGTAAAAGGCCAGAGGAGGCAGCAAACAGGTGCACTGGCAGCGATGCGAGCCGTGCGTTTGGCTCACATTCAGCCCCACAACAACGCAGTTTGTCTTTAGACAAACAAAACGCAACACACACCGACATCACAATATTAATTAGGCAGCACCACAAACGAAGCGAAGATTTCTTATCCAAACGGCCAAATAGCGGTGCTTTGCTGAAACGGTACCAAACGCCGTTCGGATGAAACAGTATCAAAGTCCTGCTCCATTTATGGGTGTCTGTTTTACTGAAAAAAACACAGAGAGAGCCACCAAATGTGTAAAGACATTCAATTCATAGCTTTTCCTTATATGCTTATAATCAGTTATACTGGCAGGGTTGCGGGGGGGGGTCCAGACAGCATCGGGCACATGGCACAAGGTGCAAACACACACTCAGGCTGGGAGATTTAGGGGCATCGGATAGTCTGCCTTTGAACTGCCGGAGAAAATCCACACAACACAACACAGGAAGAACATGCAAACTCCTCACACACAGAGCAGAAGCGGGATTTCAACCCCCAACCCCAAAGGCAATAGCACCCCCTAACAAGCCGCCCATTCTGAAAGACACCAACTGTATTTTAATGTTTTATATTTAACAAACAAAACATATTACTCAATAATTAGTCCTTGGTACCGTGACCCGTTTAAAACGGTCAGAACAGTTCCGATAAAAACTAGCTCTGTTTCACTGTGGCATATGTTTATTTACACATTAATAACCCTTGTGCAGGGAGAAAAAAAATATCCAAAAGGCTAACTGAGAAAAAAAATACACAATGATAAAAGCTGGAAGATATTCTTGATTTAACAGAAATGTACGATATGTTAAGATATTAATTAACATTTCTCCATACAGATTTGTGGTGCACTAATTTCCACTCTGGGAATCAATACTTCTCTGCTGTATTTAAAGCTGTGAGCTTTCCAAGGATGGAGAGAACGTGTCCTTGATAGAATCCTAACTTTTAAATGCTACACATCCATTAATGGCCTTCCACAGTCCACAACACCCAAGCGCGCAGTATCCCATAAGTGTAGCCGCTTCTCAACGAGCTACTAGTAATTTATGCACAATTTGCCGTTCGGTGGTTGTTCGTTTAGGGAGGATTCCATCTGTTAAACTGTTAGTTACTTGATCTGTTCTCTAAAGCTGGGCTTCTCGCTCCGTTCCAACTTCGCATGGCACAGTATAAAAAGGGCCGTCTTAGCGGGACGAGCTAAAAAAGACGTCCAGCGATTGCGCTTGCGTTTAACACAACAGTTGCCGCTTGTGTTTGTACTGGAAGAAGTACAATGGAACTGAGAAATTAAATGCAAATGGAAACCATTTTACAGGCCAGGCAGCTAGGCATTGTGGGTAACATTAACAAAAAAAAAGCTTGTTTGGGGAAAGTTAGGGTCATTCGCAGAACCAACAAGTTTAAGAAACTCTCAGGGGATTCTTATCATTATATTGTGGCTCGCGGCAGATGTCCATAACCACGGATGCTTATTTTAAAATAAGTCTGCAGTAATTAATATAAATATAGGCAGTACCAGGACACAAAATACATTTCCAAAATGGCATATGCAAACAATTTCATGCAATTCTACCCAAACTCCATAATACCGGGAGAAAATGTCATATAAAACTGAAGGCCTTGTGAGAGGAAAATGTACCACAAAGAAAGGGTGGGAAAGTAATGGTCACATGACTTGACATATATGGTCTCGCCAGGAAAATGGACCAATGAAGCTTAGAAATCCAAAGCGGTGGGTTTATCCCAGCCTGCCAATCAGAAACCCCATTTCCCATGGGTTACGTCATTGGCTCTCCCCAGGTTAAAACAGTGATTGACAGCTCACGGTAATTCCACCCGCCAAGGGGTCTTCGATGGCAGATTTCCTCCATCTCCCCCAACGCCCAGTCACCCCTGCCAAAACAGCTTTGCTTCAGTCCACGTTGAGTTTTCCGCACATGACATTCGCATGTGTCCTACACAAACCTTTGCGAACCTCATTTATTACATAATTGACCTTGACGTCCAAACCACAGCCCTTTATTGGAAAACTGGACATTTTCCCCTGCAATTCCTGTCCAGGCAAATTAGAAGATCTGTCCAACAGGTCACAGCTGACATTGCTCACAGAAATTACCCCCACACTCAGCTGCTCTCCCCAGGGTTAATTCCTTTTATTGTTGCTGGGGGGTAAATCTATAGCATTTTTTATAACTCCCCCGGCATTCGGTACAGTCAGATGGTATTAATAAACATTAATGACAGCCAGAGCTCGCCAAAGGCAGACCTCATACGTAAGAAACGTTTCCTTTTATAGCTGGTTAGCTTTTCCGCGTCGTTGTGTAATGGTTTTGCAGGATTGATTCGTATAGCTCTATTTCACACGTAAATGTTAAACTTAAGGAGAGCATTGAGATGGACACACTGTGCCAAGCACTCGTCTTGTGAACTGTTAAGTCCTTCTACACTGTACAGGACATTGTTTAAAACCATATAAAACCAGGGGGTGAAAAAACTGTAATACAGACGTGCAGATTGCGGGTGAAAAGTTGACCGAAAAGCTTCTCGCAAAATGATCTAAATTTGGCTCGCAATGTAAAGCTGAGGTTTTTTTTTTTCCTGCAACTACTTTATCTTGGAAGTGCAGAAAGCTACGGCGGATGATCCCCGTTAATTAAAAGGAGCAGAGGGGCATTTCTGAGGACTTTACCTTGCTTTAACGAGCTGTTTTACCTTGGATCCACGGCTGATAGGTACGGCGCTCAGCCTCAAGCTCCCCGGCTTTGGGGAGTGACTGACTGTTAATACCGACTGCCAGACTGCGGCTCCCACACCCACGTTAAATACGGCTAAAACCTTTGACATACTTTTTAGAAAACAATAAAAACACTAAATAAAACCTCCAGCCCAATAAAACAATTTTAATTTTAAGATAAAAAAGAAAATAATCTTTATCCCAACGTGCTTGTTGAAATCTCATTCGAGGCTTAAATATATATTTAAGCCGGAGTCCACATAAAAAAAATTATAATCTGACATATTATTTTAGTCAACATCATTTTTTGACGTATTTCTTTTTGCAAGCACCTGTGCTGGTGATGTTAAGGTGGGGATGAATGTGGCGCAACATTGCGGAGGAAATAAAAAAATAAAAGTAAACAGAAGCTTTAAAACGTGTGTTTTTTTCCCTCTCCCCGCTGCATGGAGCAGTAATGAGGGGCTATCTGTAATTACAGCCAGCTGCTGTCTATCCTGACGGACGCTAATTGCCAATAATGATCCTGGAGTGCTGTAAAAATTCTCGGGCCGGTGCTACTTTTCGGTGGAGTGGGCCCTCCTCGGCCAGCACCCCCCCCCCCCTCTCCCCCCCACATCCCTCCACCTCCACCTCCACCTCCCACCCACAGCCCTCGTCTTCGGTGCTGACATCCCTCAAAAAAATAATGAATAAAAACTTCCACCTGCAGTCACCTGTTAGCCATTTCTTTCATGGGCTGATAACAGGTTTATTGCAGCCATAAAACACAACACAGGTGGAAGTTTAAAGGTCCTGTTTGGACATAAATTTGCATGTGGGAGGGGGTGGGAGGTACACCCTGATGGACGGGTGGGGGGGGGGGGGTATTACCAATCTAGCAGGACACCTTTGTAATTAATAGAGGGGTATTTGTATTTGGTGAAGGTGCTGTAATGGAAATATTACTTGGGTGAAATTAAATTGTATAAAAAAAAAATAACAACAAACAAACAAACAGCTAGCTTGCCGGATGGATGTTTGGACCTCAGCGCCAACGCGACATGCCGTTAACACTCTCGCACAGCATTATTCACACGCCCCCAGGACGTGCAGGTGTAGAGCGGCCTTAGATGTGCCTGACCCCCTTTTGTCACACCGCCCTGAGCCCGCGGCCTCGTCGTAATCTGCCCAGCTTCTCAGCAGATGCTGTCGACCGTGATGATTTTAAGTGACGGTTTATACAGCTGGAAGGCAGGCCGTCACACCTGTAGTGCCTTAACCATCAGGCCACCTAGTGGCAATCTAACCACATAGCAACAATAGGAAAGCTCATGGCTTTAATAGAAAAATCCCCAGCCTGGGGAGTTAAATCATACTGAAAATGTTGTCAGTGGCAGTAAACAACCAACCAGAAAGGATGTTAGGTTTCTCCTGCATGACCGTTACTTTACTCTTTTATACCAACATGGTGGTAGTGTTTGATTCAGAGAAGGGAAATTGATTATATCCATCCATCCATCTGTGTTCGTCTGGGTTGCGGCAGGGACCTGGGGGCACAGGGGAGGAGTACGTCCAAGATAGGAGCAACAGATCATATCCGAAAGCTCAAAAACCTGACAGGTAAGTAAAATTTAACAATTTAACTCTGGATATGCACCCAACAGCAATTCCACCCAAGATTAAACTTTTAAAAATGCACCGCTGAGAACATAATTGAGAAACGTTGATGTACAGCAACACGAAAAAGAGGAAACATGTTTATGCTGTTATATAGTGAGTCAGCACTGAGGCCCTCGGGGAAAAGGTAACCCCCACCCCCCCTCCCCACCCCCCTCCCCACCCCCCCCCCCCACCCCAATGACAGACATCTCCAAAACATGAAAAATGAATAACCAGCAGTTAACAGCCCCATGGTATTCAATCTCTAACTCAACAAAGTCCGTGGACCGGTGCCTGGTACTTGGACCTTTGCACACCTACGACTGTGGGAACTTTCTAGAAGAGCATGCTGTAAAAAAACAATATCTTATCTTAGGCGTTGCACAATACAAAGGTTTAGGTGCAACTGGTGGTTCCAGGGGGCAGTAAATTGTACCGAGTTTGCGTTTATATTGTGTCAAGGTTATAGGACTGCCTCACAGTATTTATATTTATCTGCAAAAAAGTGCAACAAATCAAAGCAATTAAAGAAATATCTAACATTTATCACATGCAATTTGATGCTGAATATGAAATTTAGCAGACAACTGACATTTTAGTAGTGTAAATAATGGATAACACTTTACCTGACTGAGTACAGTGAAATGAAATGATTTCCATTTGTACTGAGACTGAAGTGTAAGGTCTTGGTCGGAGCTGTGTCACATAGGGATATCTATGTAATACATTGATTAGCAAAAGTTCTGAGCCTTCAGCTGTGTAGTGGGGAGCGTGAGCGGAGTAGAAGTCGGGCAAGCAGAAAGTTAAATCAATTGCAAATATATATTTGTCAGTTTTGTTATGTGCTTCAGAGGATTAGGGACCTGCCTCCATACCCAGAAGGTTGTTGGTTCAAATCCCATGGGAGAATAACCATGTCAGTTTTGGTCCCTTGAGCAAGGGCCCTGTGGTGACTCTAAGGGGTGGCCAGGGGAGGCCATGCCCCTCCCCTAATAAATATATGGCCTCTCCAGATGCCACATAAAATGGAAATATGGAGAAAATAATTCTGTAAACCAAAGCCGCCTGACCCATCAATCAGTCGATTGTGGTGTGTCTCCAACTCGGTCTGGCCATATCATTGTACGGGGTCTGGCTAGACCCCTATAAGGCTCACTTACTCCCTCTGACTGATCCCACTCACGTACCTTCACTTACACATAGCTTAGGACAAAAGTGAATGCTAAATAAGAAAGTGCTTTTTAAAATGTTCAACCATTTGACAGAAGATGTTGAAGAAATAAAGGCTTCATTAGAATCTTTTGCCTGCGAATGCAGTCATATATATGATGCTTTTCTGTTGGTGCAGCACACATCGCACCCTGCATATCCCTGACTTTCCACAGCACTCCTATATACCATCCCGATGACACCATCGCACCCGGAGCAAGAGGGAACAGGGTGAAATACCAGCCTGCTGAAATCGGCACCTTTACAGGAAATGAAGTTCAATATCTGTATCCACTAAATGCATGCAATAAAAAATCAATAAAATAACAAGGGTTGGTGATAATTGAAATGGAAAGCACTCAGCAGGAAAAAGAAATTGAGATGTTGTGCCTGGTTTATCCTCATCGTTGTGTGGGCACAGCACAGAAAGCAATTAAAAGTCAAATGGATGTCTGAATTAATGCTGGATTCACGACTGCAGAACGCAAGTCGACAAAAAAGCCAGCCTTATTTGGGAATGAAGGTCCAGGAATTAGTGCAACAGATTGAAACAATTAACACTTTTAGATTTTTGAAAAAAAAAGGAAATGCACAGGGGACCTGATAACTCACTTCTATTTCGGGGGAGAAAGTTTACTCAGTAAGATCTGAAAAAGAGAGACATGTAGTTTGTAGTTAAGGATCTATTTTTTGTTGTTTCTTTTGCCGTTTTGCTATTTTTAATTTGTCACGGTAACAAAACGTGCTGTTTAGCAGACTTTATTTATCATCACTAAGAGGTACTTCAGCCGTTTATATAAAATGTTCCGGAAAGTTCTAACAAAACGCCTGTATTTTTGTGCTTAAAGCGTGACCAGCCGAGCCGAGCGCCCGGCAAACTGCCCTGTGAGGAGGAGACAGATCAAAAACAAAAAGCGCAATGATTCAAAAATTTGAAACAGGATGACCGAGGTGGATGTGGAAACTTCCAGCAATGAAATGAGCCTCCCTCCAGTTCATTTATTTCTTTACCCCCCCCACCCCCCCCAATCCAACAAAGCTGGCCGCTCTTCACGGCATTGCTCCCGAATCAGATGGCGGGATAAAGCAAAACTGAAAATGACGGTCTCAAAAGCTCATGGTCGGGGGGGTGGGGGGCAAAAAATAAAGGGGGGGAGGGGGATGGCTGGCTCTCAGTGGGGGGGCCCATGCTAATGAACAGGTGGTAGGAGAAGGGAAGGTTAGGCCTGCTTCTGTGGGTGTCCCTGGAACCTCATGCAGCGAGGACAGATGTGTGACTCGCTCACTGCCCGCATGCCCGCCCGTGCCAAGCCGCGAGTCCGCGCTCGAAAACGCCGCCATTTATCCGCCTTTGTTCTTTGTTATTTTTGGACTCCACCAGGATGGAAAATTGTTTCTTTCCGGGGAAAATCTCCCAGTCGCTGCGCTCCATCCACTCCGCTCGGTGATGCACTATTGTGCTGTTTACAATATTGTAAATTATGACACGCACTTTCCGGGAATTTGAACTGACACAACTTTTTTTACTCACGTAGTTTTTAGGGTGGGGGTGTGGGGAGGTGGCAGGTTTCACTCGCTGGCAGCGGGAATGGCCGAACGAGAACCCACGTGATTGGTCGTGCTAGCACCAGCGGGCCTTGGCACGACAGACTATTCACAGGAGCTGTCCGTCTGTGCTGCTTAAAGCAGCAAAAAAAAATAAATAAATATGAGAAAATGGCTTGAAAGGGGAAATAAAGAAACAGATCAAAGATCAGAGGGCCGCGAGGTGACGGAAATCACCTGCTCCGAACCCTGGGCTTCCTCCTCCCCCCCTGTACCCCCCAGCTGGTGCAGAGAGGAAAAAGTCACACACCTGTCGCTGAGACGAGATTAAAATCAGTTCAGCGAAATCGGCGGCCGCTAGCAGGCTGCTGTTCCGCTCATTAACATCCGACTGGCTCATCCAGCCCAGGCCTACAGGTTTCGCTCTGTTAAACAGCAACCCCCCCGCCTCCCTGCCCCACCCCGCTCATGTGCAGAGGAACACGTCGACCCCTCGAATTGTTAACTAAATCGCGAGAAAAAAAGCGTGGCCAAGTACTGAGGCCTGTGAGGATTTATTTTTCCCCTTTCGGATAATAATAATAATTATTATTATTATTTATTTATTTATTTGTCTGGCTGGCTGGCCCCCCCGTCTGCCGGACGCCCACGGCTGATGCCGTTATTTCAGGCAGTACTTGGCCACCTGCTCGTGCCGGCGAGCTGCGGCTTTGCCGCGCAGCAGGGGGGCTGTGCCGGCCGCCGGGGCGGGCGGCATGCTTCGGCGAGTTTGTTTGGAAACGCCTCACTGGGGGGGGAGTGGGGGCTCGGCCAAGAGACCGGTGCCCACTCGCCTGGTTGGTGTGGTGGTGGGGGGGGGGGTCTGCTTTGCATCACCCGCCTGTTCTCCCTCACAGCGCCTCCCCCTGGCCTTCGCATCACATTCCAAGGGCCAGTCGTAGTCACAGGTGGGAGGCTACTACCATTACTCAACACGGATGCCATTTGTCAACTTGGAGGCTTGTTTTTATTAATAATCACTATATAACACGTTTATTAATTTACTTAATAAAATGTACTTATTAACATACTTAATGCTTTTCTATGTGTCTGACATGGCGATCAAGCTCCCGAAAAACAGGAGCAATGAGATTATCAGTGGAGGCTGAGTGGTTAATGCCATAGACTTACAACCCAGAAATCAGTGGTTCGAGGTCCTCATCGGGTACCTTGAACGAATGCCTGACTAAAGCTCACAGGCACCAAATTCTGTTTAAAAATCCGAAAGTGGCTAAGCAGAAGAACACAGGTTCTTCCCTCTGAGAGAGAGGTTCAGAAAGCCCAGCTGTACAGCCGGCTCTGGGCCCAAGTCTCCGTTTCAGGTCCTGTTGGCATCAGGTGAGCTTCCTGGGTGAACAAAGAAGAACAAATGAAAGAACAATGAAAACAAAGGGTGTCAGCACACAAGCCAGGTTTTGTCTGCACACAAAGGCGCTAGATTATTCACACAGGCTTCTTCCTGCTTGATTGGCTCGATTGTCTTAAACAGGCAAACGCAAAGACAGAGGGCAGCTGTGTGATGCAATGCGAGTTCATTTCAGTCCTGTGTCCATCAGTGAAACTGACAGTTGAACACAATTATCTGAACCACTGAAATGTACACTCAGCTGAACATATGTCAAGGTAGTCATACTTACAATTTCTTAAAGACTAATCTTCATGAGAACCATAATTCATATTAATACAATGACCTTTTAATCGACCTTCGTGCGAAACAAGTGAGATCCTGGGGACTAAAATGCAGGATTCAAAACATTACTTGGGATTTGTTGTTCAATAGAGGCAAATGATGTGCCAGAGGAAGTAAAACTCTTAGCCAATCACAGCTGTTCTAAAAATGTTCTCTGTGACAAACGACTGCTCCCCAGGACCACACTAGGGGAGGGGGACAGTGAAAGTCATCTTAATTTTTGCAGTGCTGTGATATAGTCCTCATTACAGCCAGATTCAATTAGCATATTGCTACAACATTGTTGTTTATATTTACATAATTAATTGGCTTAACAGATCCACTCACAAAGCTTACAGATTCACACACCCCCCACCCTGGTCCTACTCAGACAGCTGGGTATTTACTGAAACCACACAGAGGAAGAATCTTCTTCAAGTGTAGCCTAACACCCAACCAGCCCACTCTCACTTTTTTGGAATTTCTCGAGTAGGCACACCCCCCTACATGGAGTTTATGGTTTATTCCATTGCTGCCTCACAGCAACTAAATGAGGGAATCCCTTCGGTTGTGGACCAGTGTTGTGGCGTTGGTCTCTGGTACTCTAGTTTGCGATTAGACATGCAGGCTAGGAAATGGCCAGGAACCTGTAAGGAATCGACAAAGAACTAGCCAGGAACCTGAAATGAACCAGTCAGGAACATGAAAAGAACCAGTCAGGAACCTGCAAGAAACCAGTCAGGAACCAGTGAGGAACCTACAAGGAACCAGTGAGGAACCTACAAGGAACCAGCCTTGAACTTTCATAAGCTTTCAATTCAGATGTCTCCGTCATAGGCACCCTGTCAAGGCCCAGGTCTACAGAAACTGCATCAGGTTCCAACTTTCAGTTTTCAGACATCGAGCATAACCAAGCACACTCTCCATCTCCTTACAGGGTCAGGAGTAAAGTTCTGAACACAAAAAGAAAGCAAAAACCAAGAAAAACAAGAGCATCTAAAACGCTATTAAAGAGAAAGCCGGAAGAGAGCCCATCACCTGGTGTCTAAATATAGCGCTATTTCCACATAGCGGTGCGCTAGTGTGGCTCAGGGGAAATCGCACGCGAGTGTGGGCGTGTGCTTTTGTGACTTATCACTTCCTGCCGTGCTCTTTGGGGAACGGTCCGCCTGTGACAGCGAGGTAGTGAAGGCGTCAACTCGGGCCAGCAAGCGAGAGAGAGAGCAAGCACCTGGGCGGCAGATGAAAGGCCAAAGTGCGATTATTCGATAGCGATCTTCAAAGGCGTCGGAACGACGGGGACGGGGCCCGGAAAGACCCTTCCATATCTGGCACACCTACTTTCCGGGCACTGAGCGGCCAAGCCTCTCAAAAGGCCTCTTCTCTCTTCCCCTTTTCCTTCATTCTTGCCCCAGGCCTCTGGGGTTGACTAAAGTTCCTCTGTGTTTCTTCGTCCTCCCTGTCACCTCCAGACAGGAAAGAGGCTAAAAATAGCCGACAATGGCTTTGTGGTGAGCGGCGGCAGCCCGCGTTGCTGGGTTCCTCGCGCTCTTACAGACACGGCTCACCCTGCAACCGTTTCCCCCCCCCCCCCCCCCCCAACCCCACCATCTTTGAGGGCAAGATCCACCGCAGCCGCAAGAAAAAAACGGCCTCCTTGCCCTTTTCGAGCCGGTCTCACAGACGCAGCCAAATGTCAGGTATGTCACACGGTGTGGGGGGAGGGAGGGAGCGAGCAAGCGAGAGAGAGAGAGAGAGAGAGAGAGAGGGGCTCGTTTGCTCACTCACTCACACGTCCGCTTGCTGTTACACGTCTGTTCCATGGAGTTGGATGAGACAGAGAGAAGCTCTCCAGACCAGTCGCTGGGGCAGGAAAGATTCCAGCACAGTCCTTCTGCCTCCCCTCCATCCACATTTAACATTTGGGGATCAAAGCATCACTCACTCACACACACGTAAGGGTAAAAACCCAGAGCTCTCACAGTCTGCTTATGCAGGTTCACGCCAGTCCCCGTCGCTCTTTAACGTCAGTCCCCGTCCCTCTTTAACGCCAGTCCCCGTCCCTCTTTAACGCCAGTCCCCGTCCCTCTTTAACGTCAGTCCCCGTCGCTCTTTAACGCCAGTCCCCGTCGCTCTTTAACGCCAGTCCCCGTCGCTCTTTAACGTCAGTCCCCGTCGCTCTTTAACACCAGTCCCCGTCGCTCTCTAACGCCAGTCCCCGTCGCTCTCTAACGTCAGTCCCCGTCGCTCTTTAACGTCAGTCCCCGTCGCTCTTTAACGTCAGTCCCCATCCCTCTTTAACGCCAGTCCCCGTCCCTCTTTAACGCCAGTCCCCGTCGCTCTTTAACGTCAGTCCCCGTCGCTCTTTAACGCCAGTCCCCGTCGCTCTTTAACGTCAGTCCCCGTCGCTCTTTAACACCAGTCCCCGTCGCTCTCTAACGCCAGTCCCCGTCGCTCTCTAACGTCAGTCCCCGTCGCTCTTTAACACCAGTCCCCGTCGCTCTTTAACGTCAGTCCCCGTCGCTCTTTAACGTCAGTCCCCGTCGCTCTTTAACGCCAGTCCCCGTCGCTCTTTAACGCCAGTCCCCGTCGCTCTTTAACGCCAGTCCCCGTCCCTCTTTAACGCCAGTCCCCGTCGCTCTTTAACGTCAGTCCCCGTCGCTCTTTAACACCAGTCCCCGTCGCTCTTTAACGTCAGTCCCCGTCGCTCTTTAACGCCAGTCCCCGCCGCTCTTTAACGCCAGTCCCCGCCGCTCTCCCGCACACTCAGACCTCTGTTCCTGTTGCCCTCTCCTGCACGAATATTAAAATGGCTGCTGCACAAAAAAGGGGGGGAAAGCTAGACATTCCCCAGCAAAAATAAAGATTAAACAGCTTCCTGAGTCTAAATGGTTCAGCAATAGCTGAACACCAGTATTTTTTGTCATTATTTAGCATTATACATGAAGAACACTGATTGTTTAAGGTTCTCCAGCAGAGCTGTGGGATGCGGCCTACCCACATCACGCCACATCACCAGCCGCATCTGTAACGAGTCTCACCTGTTTGGGCGTCAGCAGGCCACCTGTTGCCGATCTAGTGCGGCCAAAAACCCGTTCCGCACGAAAAAAGATGGGAGACGTAAGACGCCACCTCCTCCTCCTCCTCCCACCCCCCTCCCCAGTGCCTCTAAGTTACCTCCAGCAAACGTTCTCAGTGCCACAAACCCCAACCGTAGCAACATGCCGCACGCAGTCACTCGCTCGCTAGCAAGAAAGTCAAGATGACAGTTTGGGAAAAAGGGAAGAGTATTGTGCTTCTGTGAGGCGCGAAAGGAAATCATGACTGTTAAAGAATTACTGTGATTTTGAGAAAGTAAATGCTTCTTACCTCCCTAAGAGTAACTCCTTCTGTCAAGCAGCTGTGTGGCTCGACACACGGCCAGGTGCATCCTGGGATACCGCATTCTGTCAGCCTGTTCATAGTTTAAGCTCCTAAAAGCACTGCAGTAATATTCAAATAAATACACTTAGCCACTTAGCTGATGCCAGTAACAGCAAAGTAGCTGTTTTGCGAGTTAACCAGGTGTGTGATAGCAAAACTCCCGCTGGCTCCCAAAATGGCCGCCTTCACGGTATCATTATCCTACTGGCTGCCATACAGGACAGAGAAATAACATGAAATGGAATCTGTGGAGCGGTGCTACGTCTCATTGTTCTGAGAAGCTGAAGCGATCTCTAACAGCACTAGGTGTTACATTTCTTGCCAAGCTGGAAGGAGCAATTGTTCGTCTATAGACTCAAACATACCTCCTTCATCATCCTTATTGAATTCCCTCCCTCTCTGTAACGAAATCACGGTAAACGCACACCGCCATGCCCTCCCCGCGCTCGAGGGCTACCGCCTTGGGCGCATTCCCCATGGCGGAGCTCATCCCCCCCTGGCACCACCCCTCCCACCCGGCTTCCCGTGAATGCTGGCCTGGTTTCGGGAGCCCATCCCCCGCGCCCACGTGAATGGGCGGAAGTGGGGCGTGTCTGTATGCATGCACGTTGTTTTCACACTCCTGAGCAGGTGATTGCCCTGCAGGCCAGTGCCTCTTTGAAGGGACGGCTGTAGCGGAATCCTCCCGGACACCGCAGCTGGGTGCGGGGGGGGGGGGGGGGGGGGCATAACACAGGTGGGAAGTCTCTGGCACAGTCAAGGCTGCACCTGCACATCAACCTTTCGTTCTCCTCTTCCATATACATTTGCTTAGTAAAGAAGACAAATGATCTGTTAACAGTCAGGTTTAGTATTACTCTTGTCTGCCCAATAGTGTTTCAGTTGGTCTATGCAGAAATGTTACAGTGACTGTCCTGTATAGAAATGTTACAAGGACTATTTTGTCTATAGAGAAATGTTACAGTGAATGTTTGGTCTATAGAGAAATGTTACAGTGGTTGTTTGGTCTATGCAGAAGTGTTACAGTGACTGTCCTTACAGAAGTGTTACAGTGACTGTCCTTACAGAAATGTTACAGCGGTTACCCTCTACACAGAAAATAGCACACAATCCTGCAAAAGCCCAAGTTGCCATGTTTCCTTGCTGATATAATGTGTCTATGAAATTATTTATATGTAACATCCTGCTTATTTGCCACACAGCCATCCAGGGGTTAAACATTTCTTCATACTTCAGGGGTTTTGATGTCCAGGCCTCATATGTTGTTCCCCTACACCTCCGACCTGAGATCTTTCATCGGGCTTCTCGGTTTCTGTCCATGCTTCTTCACCATGAGATGGTTTTTTTTCGGGGGGTTGTTGTCAGGCCCAGAAATCTTTGTTTATTTTTAGCAGGAGTTTGGGACAGAGACAGGAAATCACACAGGAGCAGAGGTCGGGTTCTTCGGAGGGAAATCCACGCTTCCACAAGAGATGCCCAGGATGGTAACACCGGTGAATCCACAAAATGGGACAAGCACACTCCGAGCGGGCATCCATCAGAGTGGACAAATAAATAAGCACATGAGCTAGCGGAGGGGCGAGGCACCCAGCAACCACTTCGCTGCCTAGCATGATGCCTCGTGCCGCAGCGTTTCTAAGTTTTGCACAGCATACGGGTGTGGGCTTTCTGGAGGTGGGCTGCTTGGGCTTCTGTCGTGGGCAAATATCCAGGAGTGGATGGATATCTGGAGCGGGGGATGGGAGGAGGTGATGCGGCGGTCTGGCTGAGAGGCGGCGAAGCTCAGCAGGAGGCCCGAGGCAGCAGGCAGCCGAGAGCCTTCACCGACGTACCTGAGGGTCGCACCCCCTGGCATTCCCATATCCCACTTCGTAAACAGGATCCTCCCCGTCGTCTGTGCTACTCAGAAGTTCCTCGACACTTGCTCAGCGCGGAGGGAATTATTCACCGCCGTCCGCGTGAAAAGACGAATCCCACCTGTACGGACGGCTGCCAGCGTAGACCCCCCTGCCAAGGTCCAGTAACATCGATGTGGAGTTACACGTTTCGCTGGTTATCGACGTGGGAGAAAAAAGGCCTGTTTACAGAATGACTAAGTGTCCTTTTAAAGGTACATTAATCTGGGAATGAGCGGCAGGCGAAATGCTGAAACTCTTCTCACAGTCTGTTGCCCTCGTTCATATCAAAGATGTTCTTTCTCTACGCTCTAATGGTTTATCCCACAGCGTCAGTAATTATTACAAAGAAATGGTCCGATTTTTATAAGAAACTAGTTCGGGAGACCAGTCCCCTCCAGAATTAAGATACTCCAGCCCTGAATTTCCACTTACTCTAATTTCAGTCAATCATAACCTGTCACTCGCCACACGCTCTGAAAACAATAAACATGATTGGCATTTTTATTATGAAATTATTTAATTATGCTTTCGCATAGGGGTGGTGGGGGGAGTACCCCAGGAATGCCAAATCTCCCCCCTGCCCCCCCATGTTAAAATACAGTAGGCTACTGGCTGCACTCAGCTGCCTTCCTGCACAAATTGGATGTGTTTTGCTCAGGCTGGTTTATTCCCCCTCACCTTGGCTGGAATTCGGGAGAGTGTCCTGTAATTGTTTTATCTCTTTAATCTTTTAATTATGGTGCTGACAGGACCTGGTCTGGCTCTGATTACCCTGCTGGGACCCCAGAGTTCTCTGCAGTGTGTCTAACATCCATATTGAAGGTGTCACCTCCAAATTCCTATCTGTCTGTCTGTCCGTCCGTCCATCCGTTCGTCCCCTTCTCTTCCACTGGGATGACTGACATAGAGATGTCAGGCAGCGGACACCCCAAACGCTTTCACATACTTCCGTGTGACATCATTGCGCCCCCAGCGCCCTGTGGCAGAGATGACTGTGACAGCTGAAATTCATCCAGAATGCTTCAGGGTTTCTCTAAAACCATACCCAAGGAATTTGGGTTCAGCAGGTCACAGTCACACCCCTGCCGCTCTCGGGTCCTCTATAAACACTAGGAGGGAGCAAAGTGCAGCACCTGAGTGTCACCTGACAGCACGGATCGTCTCCGGGGGAAACCGGCCAGCCAGTGAGGGAGCAGGTGAGGAGTTCCCTGTCCCATCTGCACAGAGGCAGCGATTGTGGGGACGGCGGCGCCCCCCCCCCGGCCGTGAGGTCACCATGCAGCACCATGGCACACGCCCAAAACCAGCTCTATCGGGGGAGAACGTGTCAGCTTTTAACCAGAGACTAATGACTGCCTGGGGGGGGGGGGGGGCAGATTTGCAAAGGGAGAATTTTTTTCCTCCTAATCGTCTCCAGCATTATTCCTGATCAGGAAAATTTCGGCGCAGTTAGACGTTAGCGGATCTCATCCCACGTGCATTTCCCAGCAACGTAAAATCAGCCAGCCGCTCCCTTGGAAAGTTGGGCTCAAAAAACAGGGGGGGGGGGGGCAGTGAAGTGAATTTGTGGAGGTATGAGTCTCAACTTTCCCTCTGATTTTCTTCCCCCCTCATTTTTGTTGCCGTGCCAACCTTCCTCCGTAGCCAAAGCATAAAATAGGAGCTCGGATCCTGCTAGGCCACTTCCAAAGTGAGAAGTGACAGGTATGTCGCCTCCTGCCAACAATCAGCTGTCTTCTCGTCTTGGAACGGCCTTAAATAATTCATCGAGTCGACACAAACCAACTGCCCCTCCCCCCCACCCCTATGCCAATTCCCGGGTTAAAAAACATAAAACCTTTGCCAACCAGACCTGGAAGACCAGCTACACTCGCACGGAGCCCTCTGGCATCGACACCAGGACCCACGACGTCGGTTCTCTGGCACAATGATGGATCCCACATTGCGTTTAGCAGTTAGCTTAGCGGCTTCGGCTTTGCCAGATCGCTTACGCCATGCACGTCCACCTGTGCCCATCCGAGGCCTGTCTTCCCCCGAACATTTATGCCTCACGAGTAAGGAATCCCGGAAAGCGAATCTGGTGGATGAGGAATCCAACGGGAATGCCTAAACATCGTGCAAGAAACTATCCGTGGAGACCTCAGCCAAGCCAGGAGAAAGCGGCCGCAGTTTTGGCATAATGCGACCACCTGCTTTTGTGGAGCACGTTCCTGAAGGGAGGGGTGATGCGGCGTAATCAGTGGCGACATTTACCACCATTCAAACCACACTTCTGTGTGGGGCCCCTGAGGTTTTGGCCCCCTGTTGGTCAGAAACAGTCACTACATTTGGTGGAGGAGGGCAAAGTAACTTTTTGAACAGGACCCAGAAACAATAAAGCAGCTTCTGGGTGCAGTGTGCACGTTAGTGTGGGGGGGTGTCACCAGGGATGGGGGGTGGGCATTTTAAACTTCAGGACGGAGAGAAGTGGGTTTCTGCAAACTCTCACAGACTCATGGAAACCGTCAGAGCGATAGAACGGGCCCCGGGGGGGGCGAGAAGCAGAGCGATGCAGACGCCCGTTTCAGCATGTTTGATGGCCGCGCTCCTCCCCCCGCCCTGGCACGGCGACCCAATGCACCTGAACCGCCCCCCAGCACCACCGATTTTTCGTTTTGCCCTTTTCGTATCTTGCCGTGATGCCCCGCATTAGCCAAATTAGTACCACACCTCCCCCAATCCTCTCCCCAACTCAGATTTCACCTCCCCGCCTCGTAATACAATAATCCTAACTAGCAGACACCCCACGCTGGGCCCCCTGGGGATGGACTCTATCCGAAACGGCTCCGCCTGGTGGCCCCTCCCACGCGACCCGTTACGGGAAGGTGAGCTGAATGCCCACCTTCAGGCCTTCACACGTAACTTAAGCACATCCTCCAGGGGACTGGATGCAGACCAGTGGTTGAGGCACTTCGACCAGAACTCTGACGATTTTCCAGTCTTCCTCCGTGGCCCTGGAAACTGGAACGGCGAATCCGGCAGGCTGTGAAGTCAGATAATCGCTGGTGCCGCTCAGCAGGCCGATGCGCGAAAACTTAAAGTGTGGGAACGATGGTACAGAGGCAGCTTCCAGCAGAACAGGGGTCGTCCTCCGTGAGCCCCTTTGCCAATTAAGGGGCACGAAATCTCAGTATGCTCTGCTCTTTGGGATTCAAACCCACAACCTTGGTGATGTTACCACAGGTTCAGGAGCCAACACCCCTCAGGCCATCTTCCTCTGACACAGTTCCTCCAAGAATAACCACCACCTCAAATTGCAAATTTGCAAATACCACCCCAAAGTGCAGATTCCACCATCACCATGTTCCTGGGGGCAGGAGAACGCAGCTGAGACAGACAGGGGGGTGGGGGGGGGTTGTTTTTTACCACATTTACTTTCATGTCTGATTACTACACCCATGTGATCGAAACATCCCCCTCCACCCCCGTCCAAAACGTGGGCCACCAGGGTTTGCGTAGGGTGGTGTCGAGCGTAAGCTCCAGCAGCACAGTCCATGTCCACACCCCCCCCTCTCAGCAACCGGCACACACCCCCATTTCCGAGCCCAGGCAGGCCGTGATCATATGAAGCTTTCCAGCCATGTGTCAGAACCAGGCCGGGGGAAGCCCGTCGATGCTGAGCAGACAAAGCAGTATGCAAATTTTAACCCATATCCTACACGCATAAAAAACAAAAATTGAATTTAAAAAAAAAGCAGTGCATTACTCAGATTACTCAAAGGCCAGAAGGACACGGGCCAATCAGACAGACCCGCCTCAGACATCCCAACGGTACGCGGCCTCTCACGCAAACAGCCATACGCACGCACACCGCGTCATGCTCACATGTCCGCAGCAGAAAAGCGGCACGTATCGGAAACACATCCCTACCGAGTCTCAGATAAAGGGAGGGGAAATGAGGAGGACTGTAAAGGGGCGGGAGGCGATTAACCACAACACAGACCTGATGCAGGGAGGGAGCGGAGGATGGAGGAGAAGGAGCGGGAGAGATGTGGACGGCGCACGTGTAATTAAGGTGCCCACTCAGAGGGGCTCCGGCACCAGTGCTGACCTATTTCTGGATTCTTCTATCAGACCTGCTTACACCCACACAGGACCTGTGTGCCATGGGGGGGGGGTGTCAAGTTAGGTAGGCAGGGTACAAAACCGGCACCAGGGGGAAGCCGGGATTATCCTTAGTGTCAGGAATCTGCTGGATTATTTTTGCTGGGATGTGCTTACCAGTACAACTGGACCACCAGCACCATCCACAAAGGAGACTTGATTGTAAAAAGGGCCACTGATGCTGCCGGCAGGTTGGGCTGAAAAACAGCTCCCTCCCACCACAGCAGAACCGAGAGAAACTCCCCCCCCACACACACACACACACACACACACACACACACACACACACACACACACACACACACACACACACACACACACCCTGCATGTCCGGGTCGGCATCACGTTCTGTTCGTTATCACAGCGGATTAATAAATCGGAAGGCCAGCACTGTCCCGGGGGCTGACTCACTCCATCCCTCAGCTGCCACTCTGCTCGCCCCTCTGACTAAGATGGCCGCCCCCCCCCCGGCCCCGCCGTGTGCGACCAAGTGCCACTGTGGAGTCATCACTTCCGTTTAACGGCACCCGGCAGGAAAAGGTCACATGGGGGAATGCACATTCACAAGCACCCTCCTGCCAACCAGCCATCATCAGGGAAGCTCAGCGTGGGGGGGGGGGGGGGGGGGGGTATGGTGGTAAAGGGACTGGATTAGCAACCAAAGTCTGCAGTTCATCCATCCATCCATCCATCCATCCATCCATCCATCCATCCATCCATGACCACATTTCCAGCATAGAGTTACAATGATCTCAGACTGTATAGCTTAGCGCAGAACTGAAAGCTGTGTGGAAAAATCGCTGTTTGTCACACGCATGTGGGCAGGGCGGGGTGACCCCCGCTGATGATGTCATACTGACTAACCTCCCAGTCTCCAGACGCCCTCATCTCTTACTATTGTCCTCAAAACATGTAGTTTTCACATGTTGAGATCACTAAGCTCTTTTAGAGACTTCAGATCTGCACCCCCCACATCCCTGCACCCCCGCCCCCCCCCCCCGCCACCACTCATTAGTGAGCCGTATGGATTTTCTGACCGGACAGCCGCGCGGGTCTGGCAGAAGGCGTCTGTTCGGCCCGTGAGCCGTGAAAGTGATGCTCCTCGGGTCTACAGGTCATGGCGATGGTGCCGGGAACATTAACTAACCGCTTCCAGACCGGCAAGCCGATCACAGAGCTTGTCTTCACGGCAAGCCGGTGCACTGCGGGCAGTAAGTGCCGGGAGCATTAGCTATCCGCTTCCAGACCAGCGAGCTGATCACAGAGCTTGTCTTCGTAGCAAGTCGGCATGCTGTGGGCGATTAGAGCTGGGGGCATTAGCTAACTGCCTCCAGGCCAGCGAGCCGATCACAGAGCTTGTCTTCATGGCAGGGCAGCGTGCAATGGGCGGTCAGTGCCGGGAGCATTAGCTAACTGCCTCCAGGCTGGCAAGCCGATCACAGAGCTTGTCTTCATGGGGAAGCCGGCGCACTGCAGGCGGTCAATGCCAGGAATTATCTCCGCTTCCAGACCAGCAAGCCGATCACAGAGCTTGCCTTCACAGCAAGCCAGAGTGCTGCGGGTGGGCGGTGCTGGAACTGCCTCCAGGCTAGCTAGCCAATCACAGAGCCCATCTTCATGGCAAGTGACGGCACAGTGGACAGCTGGTGCCAGGAGCATTAGCCAACCGCCTTCAGGCCAGCTAGTCGATTACAGAGCTCGGCGTCACAGCATGTCTGTGGGTGGCCGGTGCCAGGGACATTAGCCTCCAGGCTGACTAGCAGACTGTAGAGCTTGTCTTCACAACAAGCCAGTGCATTGCAGGTGGTCAGTGCCAGGAGCATTAGCTAATTGCCTCCAGGCCAGGTAATTGATCACAGAGCTCGTCTTTATGGTAAGCTGACACACTGCAGGCAGGTGGTGCCTGAACTGCCTCTAGGCTGACGAGCCAATCACAGAGCTCTTCTTCATGGCAAGTCAAGGCGCTGACGATCAGTGCCGGGAGCATTAGTTATCTGCCTACCGGCCAGCTAGTCAATCACAGAGCATGGTTTCACTGCAAGCAGATGCACTGCGGGCGGGTGTTGCCAGAACTGTCTCCAGGCCAGTTAGTCGACCACAGACCCTATTTTCATGAGGCACTGAGGGTGGCATTAAGGCCACTGTGGGGGGGGGGCATTGGTTTGTACAGCCACTCTGGCCAGTCAAACAAGGAGTTAAAGCTTCCCCTGGTCAGGCCGTAAGAGGCGCCTGCGACCGGCGGCAGCTGGCAGGAAGTGGGCAGGAGAGAGAGCGGCACAGATACACCACGGGATGCGGCGAGGCAGCGGCACAGAGGGCCTGGGGCAGGAAGAGGAGGCGTGAGGATACAGGAGACGTGCGACGTGCAATCGCAGGCCATGTGGAGATGCCGGCTGCCAGATAGCGGTCAGGAGGCACAGCTGTCAGGGGACGATGAAGTAACGGGGGGGGGGGGGGCAGTGTGGCAACAGCCTGGGGTTTAACTGTCGGTAACGAGCAACAATTCATCCTGTCACAAGAAGCGAGCGAGTGGACCCTCCCCCCACCTCACCGCTCAAGTTGATATGCATGTTCTGAAATGCAGGAAAATCTGCCACTGTTTGATATAGTGCACATCTAAAGCTTCGAGAATTAGCCAGTAGATAAACTTTAAGGTATATACACAGTATATGTACAGTATATACCTGTGTGCAGAGGGAACTGAATGGGTGGTGTGGCTGAGCAAGCATCGGAAGGTCACCAGTTCAAATCCCAGTTTCAATCCTGGACCCTTGAACAAGGCCCTTAACCCTGAGTTGTTCCGGTGATTGTCTGATCTTGCCTTCTCTCAAAAATGGAATTTGCACTGGATGAAAGTGCCCGCTACATAAGTAAGACTTGATGTGACTCACTTACACCAGACATATCTGCAGAGGTGGACAATATTAATCTGGCACCTCAAAATGAAGGCCATTGCATCTAAAAGTTATGAAATGTTCCTCTTGAGGGGTGCGTCTGTGGGTCTTCCAGGTGTCGCCCACGCTTGTCCTTGTTACCCCATATACCCCCTAACCCTAACCTCGTTACTACAGGCTGGGGGGGGGGGGGGGGGGGGTCATCAGCTTATCAGGGAAGTCCCATCACACAGGAATGGAAACTGGGGGGGACCAACCACACAGGCCTTACCCAGGCTGGTGGCCTCTGCCTTGGAAACCACCACTTAGAACAGAGCCTGTTTTCGGTGCTGGGGAGGGCAGGACAAAAAAAGGGGAAATGCAGACAGTGTGTGGGTCGGTCGGCCGATATGTAAATACAAGCAGACAGGGGGCCTTTCTCCTGCACGCAAATGCGTGGCCAGTGGGGGAGAGGAAGTCCCCCCCCCCACGCTAACAGCCCCCGCCCTCTCGGCCACGGCCGCCCCTCACAAAGCCTTCACACTTATTTATTTATTTTCCCTCCCCTCAGTCCTCGAGAAACCTCTACGCCTGCTGGATTTAATTCCGACTGAGCACCTAATTACCTTGGCTAATTGAGCTGCTGATTGAACTGTTGTCTTAATTAAACATCTCCAGACAGTTCTGCAGCTCCTGTTTTTTTTATATTAATTAAGTTTTTTTTTTTTTTTTTTTTTTTTTTTTAAACAAGTGTTAGTTATGAGAGTGAAGGTCTCTCCTGCTTCCCATTCCGGGATTAATCCATGCTGTGTGTTTTTCTGTGTCGGTGCCCGTGAGGGACGATGAGGCTGGACCAGATCAGACCAGGACCTGTCATTTAAAACATATTGAGAGACTAACTGGGGAAGTCAGGTGGATTAATTTACTTAGCTCCGGGGGGGGGGGGTGGGGGCATCCAGAAGTGTAGTATGGAGAGACCTGACCCAAGAAAACAACCCACTGAATGGACGTGTGAAATTCATGGGCAATAAGTGAAGATGAAACAGAAATAAACTGTTTAGCTAAGCACAGAAAAGGCAAAGGTTGTGCTCCCAAGCGCCCCCCCCCCACCCCCCCCACCCCCAGAACGCTGACTCACGCAGTGAAGTGTCCCAGGCTGAAGGTGCGTCCCCTCCCAGCTTGTCACGGCAACCACCCCACCGGGCCTCATCCCCTCGTGCTTCACAACAACATACCTTGAGGGGGCGCTCTACACCCCCAGGTCCTCTGTGCGTCTTACAGTGGAGCCGTAGGGAGGCATTTTCCTGTTAACAGCGCAGGGTGAGTGTAAATTACACAGCTACACAGCTGAGTAACGTTCGAAATGACTGCCCCAGCCGTGTGAGCAGGCCTCTCATCTTCTTCGTGATCCGATCGCACGCACAAGGACTCACACCATCGTCACATGGCCCCCCTGCGACTGTGTGGCCTTACATTCAACAGTGAACCGGAAACCAGCAATTAGGTCACTTGCATTCAAGGGAGACTAAGACGTTTGACCTTTTTCTTCAGTTAAATTCAGCCTGCCGTTCGGGCCCGCCCCAAGGCCAAAATCCAACCCCCCAGGAAAATGGAATGTTTAGAGGTTCCGGAAAATGTTTACTGACCTCTGACCTGCCCTCGGGACAGACAAGCACCTGCGGGTCCCGCTTGATGCATTCACACGCCCGCGCGCCGCTATCCCCGTTCACTGGGTCCCGCCACCGCAGCACCCCCCCCCGTCCCCCAGGAGCCTGAGGCAGCCTGGCTCTCAGCTGCAGGCCTGACTCAGAGGCAGTTCCTGGAACGGGCCCGGCGGGGCGAGGCGGGCGCTGTGGGAAGATGCTAACTTTATCATCTGCTGCGAGGTGCTGAGCAGATGGTGCTCGCAAAGAGCTAGAGCTGCATCGACGCTGCGGCGGTGGCGACCGAGGTCGACATGGGAGGCGAGCGCCATGGCGACACAGAAATGTCAACAAGAATGTGATGAAGTAAAGACTGGTAACATGAAACAGTCGGGAAGGGTGAGAGAGTGAAAAAAGAACTTTCCGTAATGTTCAGAATATTCACTTTTGTGTCTCCTCTTAACCGCAAATGACGCTCTCGTTTTTTTTCTCGAAGATCGCCTCCGACAGAACGACGCTGATGATTCGAGGCGCCAGGGGTGGGGGGGGAGGGGGGACAGCGCAGCTTCTGGGGCGTTCAGGTCGCCACGGCTCCGCCAGCTGCCCTGTGGGTGGGGGGTTGTTAAAGGCCATGCATCTTTATCTGCGTGCAGCAGGTCGGGATCTGCCTCTGCCCCGGACGCCAGGACGGGCAGCAGAGCTGGCCGAGCTATTGTGCTGGTTTCCATGGCAGCGGGATGTGGTCAGTGCTGGAGGAAATGGGTGTTTCTTCACCGGCGGCCGGGGGCGGCTCGGAATCGAAAGTCGGAGCTTGTTCGAGGCAAGGTGGGCTGTTACTACAGTGCGGGTTGGGGGGGGTTTCTCTCAGTCGAGGCGGCGCGCCCCTCTGGTCCGTTTAAAGACGCCCATACCATCTAAATTCAGCAGCCAGCATCATCGGAGCTCCCACTACAAATGAAAATTCACGCCTCCCCTCACCCCAGCCCCTGCTGCAGACCTGCCCCATGTCCCCTGAGATGTGTGGTACGAAAGGAAAACCACCATCGCTGCGAGATGCAGGGGGTGTTAAACTAATAAAATTCTTAAAGTGTTTAAAGACCACAGGGGAGCCCATTGTGGTGGTGGGGACGCGGGGGGTGGGCACTGAACGATCTGGGTCAGCCGGGCCAATGGGGGGGTGTTCAGCAGTGGCACAGTGGCGTGTTAACAATATGAGATTTGGCTAAACATTGCTCACCTGTCATTGGGCCATCGGACCTGCAAGCTGAAGTAACCCCCCCACCACCCCGTTGAGGGTCCTATCATTCACACACCGTTCTTGGTATGATCTCTGTGTGTCAGAGTGGGAAATCGGATGAAAAGGCTCATACTTTCGGCAGTATCTAAAAGATCGCCAGTTCATCCCAAACGTCTTCCAGCCCTGAGCTTGTCTTGTCTCCAAATTCTTGCAAAAATAATCGGGAAGCAGCTCTGATACAGTCTCCGCGTCCAGCCGCTTCGCCCCCGACTCCCAGATGCTGCCACTCCCCGTGATTCCCGCAGGTGTCCTCATTTCCGTGCCGCCTCCTGGCCCTTGTTCCCCGCTCCGACTTCTAATTCTCCGCTAAGTTAAGTCCCGCCTCTGCGTTTGCTCGTCAGTGGGGCTTGCCGTTGTGGGGAGAGAAAGGCGCTATACATCTGGAGGTCACTATAAAACACAAGCCGAAGGGAAGGAGTAAAAGAGAAAAGAGTCTCTGGGTGTGAGTCATCACACGTTTCTTAATTGGGGAAACTTTTCTTGTTTTTTTTTTCCTGCTTCTTTCCAAAGTTCAGACTGTGAAACAGATGGTTGGGCTCTGTGTGAGTTTGTCACTGAGCGTGCCTTCGCCTCTGGCCGCGCCACCTCCGTGCCTGTCTACCTGTCACATCCAAGAGATAAAGTCGCTCGGTCCTGCTCCATATGGCCCCCCCCCCAGCGACGAGCTGCGTGCTACACGGGATCCAGCTCCGGGTTCTCATTCCTCCCCGGGAGCGTGACCCACAAATCCTCCAGCATTCCGGTTATCAATGTCACCTTTTTCTTACTACCGGGTCTGTTCCTTCATTTTAAGGCGGCTGCTGGTTTTACACCAAATCTATGGCAACGCGTTCGGCGCCACATCCGTCTGTCAGGGATCCGGACCGCTAGGGCTGCCGAAATCTCCACCGGTTTCTGGTCGAGAATGGGATCAGTTGCGTTCCCACACTCACGGACGGAGTGAGAGCGACGCCGAATCCCATGGCGGCACGCCGACGCACTTTGGCTCCCTCCCTCGACGATAACCCCCCCTCACCCCACCCCCAGGAGGGCAATTTCCCTTTAATGCATCTCAGAGAACATCTGCTTGTACCCCAGACCTCACGGGATTTTCATTTAGCGGAGTTAATTATTCTATCAAGCCCCCTGTTCATTATCATATTTCCCGCCATAAAGAACACAAAGGGGCTCCGGCAGCCAATCATCACAGCCATAAGGGGCAATTAAACCTACAAACACAGACGTCCATATAGGTTTTCTTGAGGTGGAGTCCACAAGAAAGGTCCCCAGCAGGGTGATTCTAGGATTTTTTTTAAGGTGGTGGCAGAAGAGAGGCCCTATGAATCACTAGCCAATTATATACTTTCAATCCGTGAGTGACAGGTGAGGGGGCACTCCGGGGCCAAGTCAGCCGGGGTTGGTGCCCCTGTGACCCCACCCTGTGGTGGGGTGACACTGTGTCTCAGAGGGTACGTGGTGTTTGAGGGCCATGTTTTCCACCTCAGGACCCCCCCCTCCACCAGAAAAAAACGACGCCGATCTATAACCTCATACCGGGTGGGTGGCATTGAATTTCCCTCACTGGGTTCTCACATCCGCCGCTTCATCCTTGTCTTTTTTACTAACGGATCGTTTCCACGAGACCGACAGTCGTCTCGCACGCAGTTACAGGCGCCAGCTGTGCCGACGGAGAAGGCACTCTATGCGCCGTTTACGGTGCGACAGCTGGCGGGGGGGGGGTCTTCATCCACATGTAGGTGTCGGTAGAAAGGAAGGATGCCCCCCCCCATGACAGGGTAGTTGGCTCACAAATGGAACCTTCCGGAGCCTGAAGGATTGCGGTGCCGAGGGAAGGTGCTAGATCAGAAAAAAAAACAAACAAAATACCAGTACAGGAGATGTTCTGGACTCCCTTTGGTACAAAAACCCGGCGTCTGCCTTCGGCCGAAGCCACTCTGTCCTCTGATTGTCAAAATAATAATCGCAGTATCTCAGTTTGACATTAATTATTCATAAGCACTACATCAAACTGAAATTTCTATTAAGTTCATGCTTAAAGTCTCATTCCGCAACTTACTCAGCTTGACCTCAGTCATCTGATCCCTACTTGGTATTTATTTTATGAATTACGTTGAATTTCAAATACCATCACCCTTTTACTAAGATAGTTTCATAGCCTAGTGAATAAAAGTAGACCTGCTGAAGTACCATTACGTGTCTCAAAGCTTAAACTCCACGCTTAGACGTCAGTAGATGTTATCATGATGTATGCAGTACGTCTAATGCGATTAGTCACAAGTACTCAGGAATATGATTCTTGCATGCCTGGGAAAAGTTATAATACTGCCCACAAGAGCGTTTTTACACAGAAAGTTGCATCTCTCATTACTCACAAGATATGCTCGCTATCTAATCTTTAACTCGTTAAGCCGTCTGTATTTTCCGATTCGCTAATTAAAACTGCAATGCGGGAATAAAAAGTACAAAAGACAGCCGTGACAATAAGCAGGCCATTAGTCAAATAAGGAAACGGAGGCTGCAGATTTAAGCAGGTGGAAATCCCGCAAATAACCCTTATAAAGGAAGCGATTTGGTATCGACTCTGTGAGTTACTAGGTCAGTGAAACAGACTTCGTCCAAACGCTGCAGCAGATCTATGTTTTAGATCCTGCTGAGTGTTCTCTGACATTTACTAGCAGGGTGGGGGAGGGAGGACAAAACCCCCACCCTGGACGGCATGTTTCTGCGCATTCAAGTCTGAGACGGGTCAATTATCGAGGTGACGCTGAACGGATAAAGCCAGAGATCTGGCCGCGATCTTCCCGCCCGTCTGGGTCACCCCCTGCTCTTTCTCAGGCCGTTCCCACACGCAACTTCAGTACCGTGAAGTGGTGCCTCTTTAGCTTTCTTCTCCAGTGGGCATGTAATAAATAAGAAACGAGGCGAGGACGACTCGCGTCGAAAGACAGAGACGGCACTGCCAAGTCCGTAACAGGACCGGCGGAGGATGCGGTCGCCAGGCTCACTGTGGGCGTGATATAATGCGTGGTCTGGACAGCACCCAAAGTCAGCCTTGACCCTCTAATGAAAATTACAACCCCGCAGATGATGCTGAGTTTATGAGTGCTGGGAGGGAGGGGGAGACATTTTTTCTAACCGAGGGCGCACGACTTGGCGGCAGTTTTTCCGAAGACGAGGCACAGGTACTCCGAAGCGCCCGGCGTATCCTGTAGGCTCCGGTGGCTGGGGATGCGCGTACGGGAGGTAACTCTAGCAGGGTCACCCAGCCTCGCCATTGTTAGCCATTAGCCGCGGCTTTTGCAGGCTCCGCCTCCTCGGGTGAGCTGAAGTGGGGGGGAGGAGGGGGTGGCTTTAATAAATACACATAAGAGAGATTATAAGCGAGCCGACAGCAAAGCTGCGTGGAACGTGTGCCGTAAGAAAGGGCAGTGATGGAGTTTTAGCTTCTGTTTTTTAAAGTGTGGCTCGCGACCACGATGGAGATTCCGGCGCCTTCTGCCCGACGCCCCAGCCAATGAGCTGAAGTGACCCGGCCCATTTAAACCAACTCGCATGCATCCTCCTCCCCAATTGGTGAACGGTCCCCGACGTGCCTTTTTATTACCTTGTTGTCTCCAGCTGCTCGTCCTTAAGCGCCTTTAAACGGCTGTGCTGGTGGCGGCCCGGATCTCAGAATTAATGCTCTGATACGCTAAGCTTTCTTTTTGGCAGCATCAAAAGCCCCCCCCCCCCCCCCCGAGTTAACAACAACTGTTTTTATGTGGCCCAGCAGTGGGGGGGAATTTGGTAAAAAATATATAATATATATGCATTGACGCATGTCAACCGGCGCACACACGCATGCCCACCGCCGCACACACGCATGCCCACCGCCGCACACACGCATGCCCACCGCCGCACACACGCATGTGAACCGCCGCACACATGCTTGCCCACCGCCGCACACACGCCATGCCCACCGCCGCACACACGCATGCCCACCGCCGCACACACGCATGTGACCGCCGCACACACGCATGCACACCGCCGCACACTCACTGAAGCCCACTCTCCTTCCGGGCTGGACTGCTTGAGTTATCCAGCTGGAAAAAGGAGTCCCCCCAGCCCCCAGCCGATGGCATGCACCATACCGGTAACACAGCTCGATTGCTAGTAGAAAGATGATGCCGGTGGACCATTTCCATTAGAGAGTGATGGGGGGGGTGATAAGACCCATTAGGACCGGAAGGACAGAGACATCCAACTCCTCGTCCTCATTTCTAATTCAGAGCCACCATGGCGCACTAGAGAACAGGCAAAGAAGCACCACGCTAGGCGAGGAATAGTCAGACCATCCTATGCACACACATCGGCACGCAGACACACACACATGCACGCAGACACACACCCAGACACACATGCATGCACGCAGACACACACATGCATGCAGACACACAAACATGCACGCAGATACACATGCATGCACGCAGACACACACGCATGCACGCAGACACACACACATGCACGCAGACACACACCCAGACACACATGCATGCACTCAGACACACACGCATGCACGCAGACACACACACATGCACGCAGATACACATACACATGCACACAGATACACATACACATGCACACAGATACACATACACATGCACACAGATACACATACACATGCACACAGATACACATACACATGCACACAGACACACATGCATGCACTCAGACACACACACACATGCACGCAGACACACATACATGCACACAGACACACACACATGCACGCAGACACACACACAACATGCACACAGACACACACACACATGCACACAGACACACACACATGCAGAAACGCAGCTTCGTGGGGCCTGTGACCTGCCACATGCTACATGGGAAGGGCCGCTGCATCGTGGGCACAGAGACAGCAGAAGCTGCCCGGGTTCAGCACGACAAAAGGACGTGCATGGCATGGCTGCGGGGGGGGGACAGGTCCCCCCCATGCTTCAGCACGTTTTCCCGGGTGGAGTTGGGAGGGTGGAGGGGGAGGGTTGGTTTAAAAAAAATTCACACACATTTGTGAAATGAAAGAGACAACAGAGATTAAAACAGGAAGCGCGACCCTCGGGAAAGAGGAAACATGGGGGGGCAGGGCAGGGGTTGGGGTCACGAGTTTGACGGCAGGGACGACCGCAGAGTGGACCGTAACCCTGAGCCACCCTGCTCTCATGCACTGGCGCTGAGGAAGCCCCCGGTTGCCGTGGCGAACCTCGGCCCACCCCAGACGCGGGCATGATGTCAAGGGGTCCAGGGTGACACGGGTAGGAGGGCGACAGCACCTGCGCCATTTGCATTTCCTAATTGGCAACAAGCGCAGGCAATTTATTAAATATATATATATACGTAATAAACTACGGAATAAATGCGAGATGGAGTTCGCAGCCTGTGGCGTCTGAAAGGAGAGGGAACTGCATAGGCGAAGGGGCGGGGACTTGCGGCCTCGCAGCTGTCATCGCAGCGAAGGTTTAACGGAGACGCCCAACTCGCGGGAACAGGCCTCCCACCCATGGGGAGCGCCGTCAGCTGTTTGGCACAAGACACAAGATTGACACGCTTCCCGATTCCTGGAAGCTTCTGTACGAGGAAAAGTAGAGAAAACCAAGAGTCATTGCTCAAGTCAAAAATTAAGAGGCCTTTTAAGCAGGAAGAGGGAATCAGAGCTATTTATATAGCAGTAGCTTGCTTACGATTTTTAAAAAACTTATTTTACATTAATCTAGCTGCTTTTGAGCCCGCCCTGAGTAAAATGCCACATCTTTGTCATTAAATACGTCCCATTTGAACCAAAGTCTGGAAATCGGCAGGTTTTTTGTTTTTTCTGCAATTTGACTCAACAGGTGTGCGAACAGGTTGGTGCTCGGGGCGGGGGGGGGGGGGAGGGGGATCAAATTAGCAGGGCCCACATAATGACAGCGTGGCTCAGGACCCAGTGAGAAAGAAGGCCCGTTTGACGGGTTAGAACCCATCCGCCAGGCCAGCGCTGACATCAAACCCCAGAGCACGGCGGGGCGGATTCGCACCTGCAGTCTGAGGTCATTTTTCAGGTATCCGCCGAAAAAAATGCTTAGAAAGCATCCCGGCCGACCGGTTCCGTCAAGCGGCGTTTCGCACTGCAGCACCGCCGGCGCGGGGCACCCTACTGCAGCAATCTCACATTTCATACCAGCTCTGGGTACCGACGCCTCTTAACAATGGATGAGCGAGGAGGTGCCACTCGGAGTGTCAGCTGATACAGGTCCTCTGCATCAGAGGGCCACGAGACGGAGCATACCAACACCCCCTGAGGATAGGGGGAGGGCGTCTCTCATTCCTGACACGACAGGGTCACATCCTCCCTGCCTTTAAACGGGAAAACAGCTACCAGCTGACTTAATGGCCATCTGAGTTCCACGCGGAACTTTGCGGAACAGCCGTCCATCCTAAAAAGATCCAAAGACGATCCTTATACTAACATAAGACTTCTGGAAGGAATGTCTTCATATGGCCCAGCTGTAACAAACCGAGAACATTCCAGGGTTTAAAAGCCGGGACAGCATCCGTGTGCGGACCAGACCTGAGGGAGATGCGGGCCGGTCCTGATGGCTGAGAGAGCCAATTCGGGCCTGACAGGCATCTGACCCCAGCCATAATCGGCACCCCGACAATAGCCAGCGCTCTCTGTATTGTCAGATCCCTTTGTCATATCCTCTCCTCGCTCCCCCACCAGCGTGACGTGGGAACACCTGCAAGCTGAACCCCATGGATTCTCAGACGACGAGGCCGCCGCCCAGTCCCCCGCCCCCCGGTACCTGTCCGTCACCGCAGCAAAAGAAGCAGAACGAGGCAGCTGGCGTTGACGTGGCCATGGAGCCGGTCCGACGGGCTTCATTTGTAAACAGAGGCCCATTGGAGTCTGCCTCAGACCCCCCCTTCCCCCCCGAGGTGATTTTTATAAGCCCGGCATGTCTAACAGTGCTTCTCTACGCACTGTCTCACCACCTCGAATCCGTGACACCCACGTGGCGTTAAGCCGGTCCTGCTCAGCAGCGTGGCCGGAAACCTCCCAAACCAGGGACCCATCTCGCCGTCCTCCACCGACTCGTCTGTCCCCATGCGAATCGGCTGCCTGGTTGATTTCTCCGCACCCGGGTGAAGACACCGACCAGCACGTCATTACGATGAAATGTCCACCCGCCCCCCGCCACCAATCCCTACCTCGTTGTGGCAAAATGAGGATGAAATTGGCCACCTGAGGCCCCAGAGCCTTGAATCGGTGCCCAGCGGTGCCCCCCCCCCCCCGGAGATTCACATGACTCGGGCAGGATGGTGGCGGTAGTTGGCTCCCCCCCCCAGCAGTGCAAGACAAGCGTGCGCTGGATGCCCGTCTCACTCCCGCTGGGCGCTGTGAGTCTGTCCCATGTTTACGGCGAAGCTCTTTGTTTAAGCTCTGCCATCCCCCCTGCGCACCCCCCGCTCCCAGTGTTTACACGGTTGTGATGATGATGTACGTCATCACTCGTTAGGGCCCGCCGGTGAAACTACGAGTGTTCCCATTTGAAGATAATGAACATTTTTTTATAATTACGCAACTTTAGAAACTGAGAGGTCGCCGTCTTGTGTGAGACAGCAAACTGCAATTACACCTTTCAGCCGATACGCAGCAAGACGCCAAACACCACGAGAAGCCAGAGTGTCTCACGGGGCAACTTCCTGTCCAACGCGCATCTGCGGTCCGCCCAGTCGAATAAACAGGTCCAGCGCAGCAACGGCTACACAGGGAGTAAAGATTTCCTCGCCCCCCCCCCCCCCCCCCACCACCATTAATAAACAACAGTCAGAGGCAGACGAGGATGTTCACCAGCGGCGCTTACCAAAAACAATAAAAAAGGAAATACCAGTGGAAAGTTACAGTGTGAAAATGCAAATGAGCTGTGCCCTAGTACAGGTGCACAAGGGCTTCAAAATATATATTAAAAAGGAAGAGCAGAATTCTGAGTGACAGCCAGGTGGCGCCGTCACAGGCATGGTATCCAAATGGGCCCTTAGCCAGCCAATGCTGAAGCCCAGAAACAGGTCCGCAGCATCCCTCGGCTGCGGTCCTGCCCGTCGCTGCCCTCAGGACATGACATGGGTCGTTTGCGTTATTTTCCTTTGCCTGTTTGTCTTTTCGTTTTCTGTTATCCGACTTCGTCTTCTCTCTGAAGCACCTTGGACGCGTAATCAGCTCCCATGTCGCCTGGAAGTCCAGGTTCTGCTTTTCCCCAGTGAGTTTCCAGTTTACTGGGCCTGCAGCAGAGGTCGGACGGCCATGAATTTCCACCCCCGCCGTTAATCCACATCCCTACTTCGCTCCATCTCTCTCTTCATCATCATTTCATCTGTTGCCAAAAGTGACTTCCAGTGACTCAGGCTGGGGGGGGGGGTGGTTATTTCACCGAGTCCTCGGTCATTTCTCAAAGTTGACAGTGAAAATCGGGTCATCCATCCGAGTCGGCGGGGCTGACCAGCGCGTTTGGTCCGGTCCGACCACGGCGTGGGCCAGCGAGCGCGTTCACACTGTTTATGTAAACAGGCCGTTTTGGATCTCACAGAGTACAGAGAGCCCCCCCCCCCCCCAAGCCACACTGGCGGGGAGCCCTGTCTGCAAACCATACGCTTTACGTCGAATATCGGCTAGGAGGCTAACAGCTCGGGAAGGAGTCTGCGCAAAGTCAACAAAAGGAAGAAGATTCTATTCTACTTGAGTATTATTTTATTTTCTAAAGTATAACTAAAATCCCTGCCTAGTATTATTTATTGATAATTTGTTTCCGCCAGTGTCCTTTGACGTGTCTTTGTTGTTGTTTACTGGAATGTCCTCATTTTGCTCAATTCGATGTGTCATTGATCAACAAGGGAGTGGCTTGTGTTTCACTTCTTTAACCAATCAGAGACTTCATTTATGACATCATTTGTCCATTTTTTTTTTTCTCATTTTCCAACTGAAGACTTCCAGCCATCCGGTCACCTGCCTTGGGGCAATGTGTGGCTCAGGCAGGCTAAACCTCCGTATGTGTAATCAGAAGGTTACCTCTTCAGGCCTTGTTATTATTATTGTTGTGTCTTATCATCATCATAAAGACGCACCCTTGCGTTGATCCATGCAGCCTTTGCAGGTAAACATGTTCCTGTGCTTAATATTTGTGACATGTCCCTTAACAAAAGGCCTGCACAATAAAACAGGTATGAGGTGATGTCATACGATGAAGACTGCGATTGGCGAAGTAAGTGAAATGCAAGCCCCTCCCTTGTTGACCCAGGGACATGTTGAACTCGGAAAAAAATCACGATGCACCTGTTTACTGACTGTTAGGATGTCATGGGAGTATTCGTTCATGACTGACAAATGTCAGAGACACCTGCTTCGGAGAGAGTCACATGACACACTGGAAATAAACTATTTCACCGCTAAACATTCTCTGTCTGTTGGACAAAATATGTAGTTTGCGACCTAATTTCAGACTTTCCCTGATAAGTCCACTCAAATCTAAAATAAAGACCGTGACTCCTAAAGACATCTACATGCACAGTGTGAACTTTAACTCCATTTAAAATCTCCCATTTATTCGCCATAAAACAGGACAGGCTTACATTACATAACAGATGTACGGGGTCGTGCGTGGCTTGATGGGCTATGCCACTGTGCTGCGAAAGGAAGGTTATGGGTTTGAATCCCATGCCCAGCGGTGCAGCTCCATCCCCTTTGGGTCCTGTGCTGAACCCCCAAACAATGGGATATATGAAAGAACATATTTCAAGGCACAAATGAAAAGTAAATCTCGACATTTCAAATGCTGAGGGGCGTCATGTGATAAGGAGAGAAAGGACAGCTACCACCAAACACCACTGGGACAGAACTGAACGGTGACAAGATGGGATCTGAACCAAACTGACCTCCTTACCAGACTGGATTCCCCTCCCATGATGTACTGACCCACCCCCCCCTCCCCCGCACAGAAGCCCCCAGCCAGTTCCTGTATCATATCCTCCAACAGGGGACTGTCTAATGAATGTACCCTGGTAAAGCATGAATCATTGTTAACTGAACTAAAAAGTGATCTTGTTAACTGAAGTGAAGGACTGGTGGCAGACAGGCCACTCCGGGGAAACCAGAGCGTTTGCATTTGCACAATATTTATGTCACTTCACCGTTTCAGATTGAAATGCATCCCACAGTCACACACGGCAATAAAAATACCACGTCTAACAAATATGGCTCATTTCCTTCTAATGCTATCGCCTCCAGTTTCTGCAATAAGACCAAATAAGTTGCATGACATCACCAACACGTACAGCTCAGCTTTTGGGGAGGGGCGGCGTGCTGCTCAGAGATCTGTGCCCCCGTCCAGAAGGTGGGCTCGAAACCCGTCGCCAGGATAGTGGCTGAATCACCGTCGCGGCCCTCGAGCAGAGCCCTCCACCCCAATCGCTGCAGCGATACTTTATACTCGCTGACCCTGCTCCCTGACCCCAAGCTTTCCTCATTTGTACCTTCCTTGGACAAAAGAATCCACTAAATAAATAACAAGCATCCTTAACCACTTTCTTTTCTGTGAAAACGGACACAGGCGGACATCTTCCGTGAATCGCGTTTCGTCGACGCACCATGGCTTCACACAGCCGCAAATGAACAGGAATCGGCCGCCGTTACGCACAGCCTGATTTCGAAGCGGCAGCCCACAGCCCCTCTCCTCATTCGTCACCATAGAGACCCTGCGGGCCGTCGTTGTACGCATCTGGGAAAGGCAGCGTCCCGTAAATCCGACTCCTACCAAAAAAGGCGATCGATATTAGCAGGCAAGGCGCCCCACATCAAAGCACCAGGCGGAAAGGTTACTAGTTTTCAGATTTCTCAATTTCTGTTTGCCAGGAAGGGTGGGTAGACGGTGCTTTGACGCGACAACAATACTGTTCACGACCTCCTGCAGAATTAAAGGGGAAAAAGTCGAGCAGCAAATAAAGGAAACGAATGACTCATCGCAGGGTTGGCTCATCCAGGCCTACAAGTCCTCCTTCGGAACATCTGCGGGGATCGACGAGGTGCCAATCAGCATTTGTTTGCTATAGTACCCGAGTAAATAAACGAAGTTAACCAAAAATAAGCAGCATCCTGATGGCTCGCGATGCACATGACTGAGTCCTCATCTCGTTCCCCTCGTACGTTCACAAATCCCGCTGCACGCGGTTTTTACGTCAACGGAAAGAATTTATTAGTCAGCGACTTGAGGCAGAGTGAGGGCCCTCTGCCGGCTTGGACGGCATCCCGTAGGAGAACAATCGCTTCTGACAAGAAAAGAATAGACGGTCACATTATCGCCGCTGATCCCATATATCTCGCGCGCCTCCCTTACACCGCCAATATGAGGGAGAGCTCTGAATGATTTAGAGAGGACTGAATAATTCAGATTTCCCCTCAGCTAATTAGCTAAGTAGAGGCTTTCAGATGGGTAGGGGGGGCTCAAACGCGGGTGCTTTCCATCGCGGCATTGTCAGAGTCGCCCAGATTAGGCTCCATTTCATGCCGAGAGATCCCACATTAACTCCAGATAATGGCCAAGGGATGATTTCCACGAGCCGGCCCACAGGAGAACTTTCCAGAACGATGGCCTCATCCCGTGCCTGGCTAGTTCTGGGTTTGAGGCCACGGGCTGTTATAGTGGGCGGCTTCATTATAGGAAGAGGAAGAGGCCGATGCTTACGTCAGGAACAGAAGCGAAAACAGGGGCGGGGCCACAGGGGCATCGGTCTAACTGAAAGCTGATTGGTCCTCAGACTGTCAGTCACCAATTGAAAAACATATCATTGGCTAATCCCTCTGTATGAATTACAGCCCCTCTTATGTCCCCCACCTTAAAAAATGTAAAATAATTGGGTTCAATAAAGGTCAGTCCCCCCCCACATTAACACTCAGCACATCGATCCGTTTATCAAAGAAGCAAGTAACATCTGTAATTTGCTGGCCATTGCATTTATGCTAGGTTTCCCCCAGCTATCAGAGCACTGCCAGGACCCACCAGGGGAAACTCCACCCCCCCACCTTTTGACTTGTGCCCCCCCCCACGGCAGCTGGGGAGAACCTGAGAGCCCGGGGGGGACTATGAAGCAGCATGATGAAACAGCACAAAATGTTACATAACGAACGTCACACGTCAGCTATGTAAATATACAGAAGTGTGCTTGGGATCAGCAGAACCACGCAGCGCTTGTAGCGGAGAAAAACTCCCCTTGCCGTCAGCCACATGCTCACACGCTGACTTGTATGCGGCGACTTGCCCACAGTGCAAACATTTATTTCGTGCCTCAGGCGGGAATAGATGGGTTAATTTGAATAGAGCTGCCTGGTATGTCAGTGCTTCTGAGGGGCACCGACAGACAGGATGGCAAGGGCTGCTGTCGCTCCAGGCCCACATTCCCGACACACCAGGGTGGCAGGGAATGGGATGCCAGCCACTGGCAGGGTGGACTGCCAAGGGCCCACCCATTAGGGAGATACCTGAGGTTCGAACCCTGGGCCAGCCCTCATTCCCTGCCCTTTTCAATGAACAGACCAGAAATCCCTGCAGAAGTTTTGAACTGAACTGAATTGAATTGGAATTTAATTGGGATTGAACCTTATCTGCCATTTTCACAGGTACAGAAGTATAAGTACATTGTGGTGCCAGAAGTAATCGGGAGGGAGGGTGATTTAAGAATCTGAGGTTGGCGCGAAAGAGAGTTAACACACAATCAACTCCCCCCCCCCCCCACCCCGTTACTGCTTGGGCTTGATTCGGAGGTGCAGATTGACTCAGAATCCCCCCCCAGAAAAAAAACTCAAGGTGTCAGAAGCGCGACTGCAGAAGTTTACTTACTCCAAGGAGAAAAACAAAGAAAGTCTGATCATCTCGCTTCACTCCGAATGTGACACGAAGGTGGCAGCTTTCACTTAACAGAGGAGGGTTTTTTTTTTTTTTGTTACACCAGACATCGGGGTCTGGTTGAAATGACGGAACCCCCCACGCCCTCCTCCCTCAGGGGAAAAAAAACCTCAACGCGTCCTCACTTCGCAAGCCAATAAAACGCCCAGAAAAGTGTTCGGGGCGAAAATGTAAACACAGCTTCAGTAAAACTGTCATCGCTGGGTGACAAAGGGAGACAGGCAGCGGCGGCGGACGCGACGATGCCGCTGGAGCGAGGCCCTCAAAGCAGCGCTCTCTCTCCGCTGAGTGTTTACCGCCGCTCCGGCGGACGGGGCGGCTGCCAAGAGCGCGGAGCGCCGGCGTGCACTTGACGCCTCGCCCAGAAGACGGTAATTTAGCGCGCAGGAACGCGCGGCGGCTGCGGCGGTCACGGCTCCCTCGTGCATGTCGACCCGCCTCTGTAATTACGGTGCAGTGACACCACAATTAAGGATTTTCAGTGCGCACTGCACACATTTACGGAATAACCTGGCGCAGTGGGGGGGGGGGGTGACGGGAGCCTTGTTTTTCAGCTGACCTAACCTCTTCTTTATGGTGCGATCCACAATCGATATTTGTTAAGAGAATGCAACACTTAGGCCGAACGAACGTGGGATCGACCGGACGGACGTGGCAGTTGGGCTCCTGGTTGACCCTCCCCCGACCACCACTGGCATATCCTGTGTGACATTTTAGTTCTCGTTTTATTCTCGTATTCACTCGGCAAATAAACTGTAGACTAAAGATACCCCCCCCCCCCTTGTTCCGCCCTGGCCCACTGGTCATTTTTCCGATGCCGGCAACTCGGAGCTGGAAACGGCCGCCATCTGTTTCCGCCGTACCTGGCGTCTCGAGCAGTGGAGTGATCAGCGCCATGTTAAAGCAAACACGGCAATTAAAGCTAATTACGTTCCCGCGGATTTCGGAAGCCAGCGGTATCGGTGCGAGCCGCTATGGCGATGTGACTTCGGAAACTACCGCGCTTAGACGGGAGCTCTCTGCTGCACCAGACAACAGTCACAGAGGATACCCTGATCCCCCAGCCATCCCCAGGGGACGGACAGGACAGGACAGGACAGGACAGGACAGACGACAGACAGACAGACAGACAGACAGACAGACAGCAGACAGACAGACAGACAGACGACAGATACAGATAGATAGATAGATAGATAGATAGATAGATAGATAGATAGGACAGATAGATAGATAGATAGATAGACAGATAGATAGATAGGACTGACCCTACAGTCCCATAATAAAGGGGCTTGTATCC